>NC_061108.1:30659068-30728152 GCF_015104395.2 Macrobrachium nipponense
ACCTTCGGTCAAACCAGCAGGTGGGAGACGAAACTTATGGGTGACATTAAAACAAGGGGCGTGCATACATATTTTCCACTTCTTTTGGATATAGCGACTATAGACATGTATTTACTGGATTCGATTGACTCGAGACTTAGACTCGAATTAGCGAATAATAACTGGGTTATGGGCGCCCACACAGACGGACATTTAAATGTGATGAATGTAGAAAAGGCTAAATTATGGATCAATAGAGTTACCCCACATTATAACGCAATGTCAGCTTTAAATGAGGCGATAGCAGTTAATCCTATACAATATATATTTGATAAGACTTTATACAAGACATACGTTATTGGGCAAAATGAAAATTCGATTTTAATTGATCAGCCTTTTAACAGTTGTATACCTCAAAAAATCACATTGGCCATGATTGATATGGAAACATTTTCAGGTGATTATGCGGCCAATAGCCTATATTTTCAATCTTTCGATTTAAATAATATACATATTACCGTTAATGGGAATACTGTATATAATATTCAATGTAGTTTCCCTAATACCATCATGCAATTATATCACGAGATGCAGAAAAGTATAGGGGGTGGCGGTGATATTCTGATCACTTATGATAGTTTTAAAAATGGTAGAGCTATTTACTGCTTTAATTTTGTGGTGGAAGATGTTGATTCCACGCCCGTGGAAATTTCGGCAAACATGCGAATATCGATCAGGCTGGGTACGGCTACGCCTAACCCTTGCATTATTTTACTTTTCGGGGATACCAAAGGTATTTTAACGGTGGATGCGGATAGGGTTATTCAGTGTGATGTTAGAGGTTAAATGGAATGGATACAAAAGAAATTGAAATAAGTTTAAAAGGTTCACTCGGTGACCGGGTTAAATATTTAGGTGTGTTCGCTTCGGATGAAGTAGGACTATTGACATTGCCAGAAAATAAAATTAAACCTTTAGTTTTTATATCTAATACATTATCTTCGTCTACTGATATTAATATTCTTGGTCATTGGGTATGTTTTTATGTGGAAAAATCACTTAGAAATATAATCTTCTTTTTTGATAGTTACGGTATAAATCCAAAAGTTTATTTGAATGACTTCTCTAAATTTATATATGCGCATCCCGAATATAGCCTATCGACTAATAAAACAAATACAACCCGATAAATCGTACAAGTGCGGTCTTTACGTTAGTTTTTTGTTCATTGCACGAGTTAAATGCATATTTTTCTTTGATTTTTATATTACCCCATTTACATTCTATTAAGGATATATTCTATATATGTATCATACACCTTGAATCACATAACTTTTTTTTTACTTATTTCAGGACGAGCTGTGAGAATCATTCACCCGTGAACGTCGGTGATAAACTGCTAAAACGTCTTAAGGTGGCCTCACACTAGGCCTTTTTTTCTCCAGCCGCGAGCCGTTGCTGCCGAAAATGGACAACTGGGAGCTTTTAGCTCGCGATCTTTGCTTCCCATCTCGACGGGAAGCAGCGAGCCACGAACCGCAAGCGACCGCCAAGTGTAAACAAACAAGATGGCTGCTGCTGATAGGACGTACTCTCAAACCTTTGGCTTCTCTTCTCCTGAGCCACTCTCGAACCCACAAACGTTTTTTGTTACTCTTGCATTCACGTAAGATTCCGAGAAAACAATCATTGCAGCACATCTTGCAACCGTCCGACAATTTCTGGGCGCCATGATGATATCAGCTGATCAGTTTTGTTTACTTTTTCCTACTGCTCCTCGAAACCACGAGGTCCTAGTGTGACTATACAACACTTTTGCTCGCGAGCATCAGCTGGATGCTGGCCAAAACCGCGATCAAGAAATGACTAGTGTGATACCAGCTTAAGTCGTTTCCTCTTAAACACTTTTCGGAATATTCGCCTTATCATAAGGATACACGTGGACGTTATATTGGGATGCGTGCCGAGGCAGTTTTTTACTATGCCCACAATACATTTGAAAGCAAAAACAAGGAAACAGAGAAAAAGAGTGTGTTTCTATGGAATCAGGAACTGTTATTAAATAAATATATAACACATCGGTTTTACATACCTTCACCGGGTTGCTAGTTTCCTTCAGTAGTGGGTGGTGGCGAAGTTGGTCGGGGAGTTGTTGCATCTCCTGCTACTTCTTCTTCTCCTGTTTCATGGTCATGACCCATTTTTACCTTCCTAATAAATGAGTTTGGGGCTCCAACACCATAATAGTAATGGTGTCTGACTTGAGTGGCTACTTCGTCGGCTGACAGTTCACTACTAGAGTTATTTCCCATATCTGAAAGGGAGAAATAATGACTTATATATTCCGCTTCTTTCAACGGGTACATTATTTTATATGAATATCTATTCCACATATAGATGAATCTTATTGCTCTTTTCAATATTTACTATATGTTCAAGTAAATGGAAAGTGTTTTATATGCTACTTACTGGATAGTGATGGAGGGAAATGACGTTCCGGTCAAGAGAAATACTTGTAGGGACGGAGGGTCGGTGAGCTGCTCTTACTCTTATACACTTTAGGTAAGGAATAACATCAATTTTCCTTTGTCGGTTGTATTTATGGTGTTCAGTCGGGAAGTAATAATCAGGTGTGACATACAGTGTTTCGATGAAGTATTGTATTCCAAAGATGAAGTTCACGCCGTGCGGGATTTTCACAGCGATACCGATTTTGAATCATCGTATGACTATGTCAAATATGTTATCTTTCCCGCTGGCATCGGTCAAAGCGGGCGGGTTAACACGGCTTGGTTGAATCAATATTTACCTGTATTAGCTACATTCAGTGATGAAATGGACAAAATTGGTAAAATATGTTGCGAGGCTATAATGAAAAAGAATTTATCCCTGTTGGAGGAAAGATGCGTGGAAGATTTATATATGAGTCATATGTGTGTGTGTGTGGATTACCTTTGGCATGAGGAAATAAGGCTTGTTTATTCGTGTGAGTGTGAATCAGTGGATGACCTTTGGCGTGAGGAAATGATAAGGTTTGTTTATTCGTGTGAGTGTGAATCATGGCTGGGAGTGAGGGAGGATTGATGGTTCGTCACAACTAGTTTGTAATCAGTGTTTGAGATACAGGGAGCTCGGGTTGCGGGGTTTTTGTAGCTCATTAGCTCTTGAAGGATTGTCACATCAAGACGTGAACTCTCGCCATGGCTTCATCAACCTCCTTGTGCAAGATAGTTTTCGGGAACTTGTCTGAAAATAAGTTCAGGAAGAGGAATACGTGTTTAGTAGTGGCCACTAATTGTGTCACCTGCAGGAATTATGGTGTGGTGGCGGACGTTATTTGAGCTTATCCGTATGCCAAGTTGGCAGGTTTTTTATATTCTCGCACTGGTGCATCATATGCCTGTCTTCGTGTTAGGGGTATTGAAGGGTCCGCCATTGTGAAAAGACCTGAAAATATCACATCTTGGGAATGTGACGAAGAAGTTGATCCACCCACCATAGCTACCTTATTAACCCAATACGGTATTGGTGCCCCCATTGAAGATAATGAATACGCACAAAAGAGCGTGGCTTATTCTAAAGATGAAGATCACGCCGATCGTTTGGGCAGAGATAGCAAACTGATGAGGTTCAATCACTTTTTTTCTTTGGTCAAGAAATTGAAGGAAGAATTATTTAAATCATCGTATGACTATGTCAAATATGTTATCTTTCCCGCTGGCATCGGTCAGAGTGGGCGGGTTAACACGACTTGGTTGAATCAATATTTACCTGTGTTAGCTACATTCAGTGATGAAATGAACAAAATTGGTAAAATATTTTGTGTGGCTATAATGAAAAAGAATTTATCCCTGTTGGAGGAAAGTTGCATGGAAGATATATACATGAAAAACTTGTTAGCTAAATTTAAAAGCTTTGAGGTATTAGATGAAACGTCGTCTTTGATACACGGTCAGGAAGCCGTTGGGGAAGACGTATGTGGCATATACTAGGCTTGTGATGTGGCAGTGTGTTTCGATGAAGTCTTTTTTTTGACGTATCTGTACAGTTTTTTTCCATTGTATGTATTTGTATGGAATATTAATTCATTCCCCTGTATTTAGCATTGGTTACAAATATAAAATAACAATTCTGTCTGTCATTTGATTTTTCATTTAACCTCTTTCAAACTCGATATTATACTTATAAATAAACAAAATTGAAATGTGTGCCTGTGTCCTTAGGTATACTTTGGCATGGGAAAAATGGAGATTAAGACTGCTAAATATGTCTCACGTGAGGATGAAGTCAGCTCGTGTGTGTGTGTGTGTGTGTGTGTGCGTGGTTCATCATCGGATAACGTCATCCCTGTCTATTATTGGGGGAGATATCAAATTGATAAATATAAGTCTCACGTGAGGTTGAAATCAGCTGCCAAATATCCTTTTATCATGATACTCTGAGTATCTAAGCAGCAGACGTCACTGGGGTTAGGAAAGTGGAGTCAATTTGGGGTCGGGGGGGGAATGAAATTGTGGTTTTATTCCTGTAGAGTTACGTGACGTCATGGGGGGTAGGGAAGTGGAGTCAATTTGGGGTCGGGGGTTGAAATGGTTTTATTCCCGTAGAGTTACGTGATGTCACAGGGGGTAGGAAAGTAGTGTCAATTTGGGGTTTGGGGGGGGGGGGGATGGTTAGGACATGATGTTTTATTCCCGTAGAGTTACGTGACGTCACAGGGGGTAGGAAAGTGGTGTTAATTTGGGGGGGGGGGTTGAAATGATGGTTTAGTCCCGTAGAGTTAAGTGACGTCATGGGGGGTAGAAAAGTGGAGTCAATTTGGGGTCGGGGGAATGAAATGGTGGTTTTATTCCTGTAGAGTTACGTGACGTCGCGGGGGGTAGGAAAGTGAAGTAAATTTGGGGTCGAGGGGATGATATGATGGTTTTATTCCCGTAGGGTTTCATGACGTCACGTGGCCATGCCCCCACCCCTTTTGGACCTAATGGACGTGCATGAGCTCATCACTAATGTGGAGTCGATTTGGGGTCAAGGGTGGCCACACCCCCTTTTGCACGTCATCTACGTATATGAGTTTATAAGACAAGTGGAGTCGATTTGGGGTCAAGGGTGGCCACGCCCCCTAGAATAGTGGAGTCGATTTGGGGTCAGGGGTGACCATGCCCCCTTTTGGGCGTTTGGCGGGTTGCCCCACCCCTTTTGGGGGTTGCCCCGCCCCTTTTTAGGCCTCACGTTCGTACATGAGCTTATCAGGAGGATGAGGGGGGTGATTAGAAAAGTGGAGTCTATATGGGGTCTTTTCCTCTACTAATATCATAACTGAACTTTGAAATATATTAGCATTGCAACTTAATGTTTTTCATACTTTTGAAAAATAGGTAAACAAAATCATTGTTAATTATACCTCTTAAATTACACTACAAACCAATTTTTCAGTATTCCTTCGAAAATTATTACGAATTTACCGTTCAGTAAACCTTGAGTATGTTCTTTAGGCATCTCTTGAACAGCCTTAAAGACTCATTTGATGTACTTGATAAATTAGAAACTTTGTATCAACTTTCTAAAAAAAAATTAAAAAGATCCCCTCAATCGATCCCATTAATACGCAACCATACATACCTTGAAAATTAACTAATGAGAGATTACAGATTCCGAGAAAGGCCACATGGATCTCACACAGGTGTGGTAGGACGTAAATTACAAGTTTATTAGCTCACCAGTCTGTTCAACCTTGAACTCAGGACAGAGGCAACGACCGATATCTGCGCCAATCTGTTGGCGAAATACCCATGGGCTTTCCATAGATCAGTTTAGACACTGTCAGATCTGATGAAAGTTGAAGATTGATACCATTAGATAAACAAGTTACAAAATATACTAATTGAATTAAAACAGCATTAATAACCAAACTTATAGGAACCCACCAAACCATTGCCTTTTTAAAACTGTTGTAGAGTGAACTCTCATTGAAATAAAATGAAAATAAAATTATCTATAAATATGTAACACTCACTAGCCTTTTTTATTATATACACCTGAATAAACACAGAAGAACACTGCCAATTCATTTGGTTTCAAAGCTTTAGCAAAAAACGGTTAACTTATGGACCAGGCGAAATAGGGTAAACTTATAAACAGTGTCACCCCTTTCTCGAAAGTCAGGAAATCAAATTAACTCTGGTCCATATTATTGACTACCTTGCAGCCTGATAATTTTGACGGTTGACGCAAGGTGTCACCAAGAAAGATAACATTATCTAGTAGAAATTGCTAAAATTACTTGAGGAAATTATTCTTTTTCAGTTAACTAATTATTTGATTTAAATCATTAACGCTAAATACAGTCAAAACAGTTTTAACTTCACCCTATAAGTAAGTCCTGCCTGTAAGTCCCGAGGAAAAGTTAAAACTTAGCCAACCCATAGATCTCAAAAGTGCTCTATAACCTTCGGAAGCCACCTCTAACACTTTTATTACCTTTACAGAATAGGTGTGGTTCTATTCAGTATAACCTTAGGCCTAAATATAGCACTTCCCACCACACTTAATATTCCTAATACCTTTGTAGACTCTAGTGTTTCTATTCAGCTAACATCATGCCTAAATACATTAACACCTGGAAAAACTTAATGATCTCCCATGATCTTGTTCGGCAGGGAAACCCTACCGAAAAAGATCATGGAATTATCCCCATCCCCATCAGGGGTGCGGCCCCTGAAGGGGACGGGGTAAGCTGTCGAGAAGTTTAAGTGAACAAGTGGCCAGACAAATGTGCAACATTTAAAAAACTCACGAGGCACAAAAGTCTGCAACTCCTTATACATGACGAGTAAAGTTCTTGGTAAATGTATCCTTACTTACGAGGGACCTCGATCACGATCCTCAAACGAGTGTTCCTGAGAGAGAATTGTTCTTTTTAATGTCGAGTCTAGTTCATTTTATTTCTACCAATTATTAGGAAACGAAAAACTGAAACCCAGGAAAGTTCCCAGTCCACCAAACCAGGTATTTGTCAGAGAAAGATTTTACAATTAAGCACCCCTCTACTAGATATCATAATTTCCTGGCTATGAAATATGTTCCGTGACTTAACTAAATCAAATTTACAAAAACTCTATTATATCTTTAATACACTGATCGATCACCAAGACATTTCAAAAACCGTTACTGGACATGCAATACGAGATCTATTTACACTATAAGATAACCAACAAAATTTGTATCACTTACGAAATAAAATACCAAATTAAAAACCAACAGTCGAATGTCAAAAATTAATAACTCGTTACTTTACAAGACGGTATGCGTGGTACGAACTTCCAGTCTGCATAAGGACGATTCAACAAAGTTGTTCACCTCAAGTGCAATCACACAGGATAAACAGTTAACCAACATAGTGACTTAAACACGCCTTCTCCCTTCTCCATAGCCGTGGACCCCGCCCAACTCGAAAGTACGTAATTCGTATTACCATGGACGCTAAAGCGTAATTCTTGGTAAGCCCCTCAGCCAAGGATTACGCGTACAAAATCAAAATGTCGTCAGATATTGAGTTTACCGAGGAAAGTATGTTACATCTTCAGACTCAACCTTTCCTCGTGTCACATTGTTTGCTGCGTCATTTCAAAGTTGCTGTGAATGGCCTTTTATTATTATTATTATTAATTAATAGTATTTACCTTCCGCCGAAGGGTATCGTAAGGTTAAAACGTTGCAGCTCTGCCCGTCTCATTTTTTCCCCTTGCCCTTTTTTATTTATCTTGGCCATGATTCCAACCTATGTATCTTGTATTTTATACTTGACAGTTGACTTATCCATATTAGTCAGCTTTGTTGTATATATAAGCGCCCGAATTCTGGTTTTGTACTTTTATTCAAAATCAGACCATCTTCACCAATTGCTAGCTTCGTCACTAATTCACACATGGATTCTCATACTCTCATATTTAGACACAAATGCAATTATATTCATTTTACCTTGGAAATACATCCGTCCCGGCTTAATTCCAGCCTACGCCTTTTGGACTTAACACAGAGGTAGACAATTGATTCAGTCACTGAGCAAAGAAAAGTGTTTCTGTGTTTACTGATTCCTTTGATCGTTATCAAAGATATTATTAAAACAAAATAGTCTTGTTGATCCTACTCATCCGTCTGTCACTTGCAACTTCCATTTCTTGCTTTAGTTGCTTCCCTTAGGTCAATATTTTTGCCATCCTTGTATATGCTTGCGATTGTATCTGTGACTTTCTGTTGAATTCTATGTTTTTGTTTAAAACTAAACAAAAGTCTATAATACTTACTATTAGGGGTTTTATTGTATGCTAATGATGTCTCTTATTCTGCCTCCTGTAGCTACAACATAGCTGGCTTTCCGTGTCTATTAGTTCATTACCCTATTAGTTTTTTTCTTATTTTTCTTTCACTTTTGTTTAATTCTGGTAACATTTTAAGTCTCTAATCAGGTAGTCTGGCCCTGTTCCTATCGTTTACTCACTTTTCTTAGGGACTCTTTAATACTGAGGAAGTATTTTGTTTATCCATTAGTTTCATTAAATAAGTGACATGTTCTCTTAATACTACTGAAATACTATACTAATCTACTTTAAGATAATTACAAGACTCTGCCAACCCCTCTCCATAGTCGTTCAATAGGAAAAACAATTTTCTCGTGTTTGCTATATTTATTCTTTATTATTCATTATTACAACATGTGCTCTTTTTTGTAAAAGGATATTACATTCTTTCTTTATTAATCGTTGCACCTTTTTCTTTTTTCTTTATTATCTGAGGCGTCCTTTAATATTAGTTTTTTCTTGTCTTGTTTACCTATGTAGCTCCTCTTTTTATTCATTGCTCACCCAGTGTTTTTTCTTTCTCCATTCGTTGTTCACCCAGTGTTTTATCTTCCTCAGTACCTATAGCTTGCAGGCTTTAGCAACTTCTCCTCTGCTGCTTCTTTCATTATGGAATCAAGTTCTACTGTCTGCGGATATTTTTGCTTTTTAAAATTCCTTCTAACCTTGTAATGTATTCCCTCAAACTTGCTTCATGGTTGTGGTTATGGTTAGGGGTCGAGGCAATTCCTTTGCAACGGCGCCTCTTAATCTTGGTTTTTTTTTTTTTTTTTGAGCTCTTTCATTTTCTTCTCTTTTTTTTCCACATCATGTATATGGTTTCTTTTCTTATATCATTGTTACCTGTAAACAGAAATTTCCCAACTATGTCACTATCCTTCTCTTTATAGGGTTGCTGTAGCCCAATTGCTTTAACATGTTCTTCTCTATAAGTACAACAATATAAGAGGAAATGAAATGTGTCTTTTACTGTATTATGGCAAAAAGGACAACAGGTGTTCTCATTCTGGTGCCTTTTTGCTGTATTTAGATTAAGAGAGTTGGTTCTGGCTCTGAAGAGAAGTATTGAACAAGTAGAATTATCATAAATTTCTTCATCTTTAATTCTCCTTTCCACATTTTATATATATTCACAGTCACTATATTTTCCAAGTCTTCTTTCCACTTCACTGTGTCCAAGATTCTGGCTTTATCCTTTATTTCTGTTTTGGACATTCCTTCCAATTTTCTTAAATTGATTTTAATTTCATGCATGTACTTTTCCACTGTTTTCCACCATTTTCTTTCCTTTTCTTGCGTATCTGTAATTATTTTCTTCAGTAAGTCTTTCGGTCCATTTAAAGTATTATTTACATAGCTTATCTTGCCACTCATAATTCTACTTTTCATGGAAGATGCTCCTATCTCCACCCTTAATGTGGCTACTACTGTACTTCTACATGCTCCTAATATTTTCCTATATACCCCATTCTTTATTCTTTGCAATTTTTCTGTTTCTGTGTCTGTTAGATTAACTACATTGGTTCCATATAAGACTGATGGTAGAGCTATATTTTTCCAGAATGCTTTACCTATTAGAACTTTGTTACAGCTTTTTTCTATCACGGAATAGGTTAGGTTGGCTAACTTCTGTGCTTTATCCATCATTTCCTTTTTATGTAGCTTAAACAGATTTCTAGGATCGTTTACCTTTATTCCTAAATATGTTATGTTCTCCCTCACTTTTATATTCTCTATCTCTTCTGGTTTATCCTTCATATTGAAAATAATGATGCTGCTTTTCTCTTTATTTATTTCTAGCCCACATTTATTTCCTATATCTATTAAAATCTTTATATTTATTCATGATTCTTCTATATTTCTTGCTAAAACTAACCCATCGTCAGCGAAGAAAAGTGTCCCTATCTTTACTAATTCCTTTTCAAATCCTGTCCCTTCCTCCTCCATTTTCTTAATTATTAAATACGTCATCAATTTGAAAAGCGAAGTAGAACCTGTGCAACCTTGCCTAATTCCACTAGTAATACCCATTTCCTGTTCAACTCCCTCCCCTAGGTCTATTATTAGTGTGCTATCCCCTTCATATATATTAGCTACTGCCTCTATGATTTTTTAATGTATTTTGAACTGTTTCATGACTTCGATCATAACTTCTCGTTTTACTGAGTCAAAGGCTTTACTGTAATCGATAGCTATTACTATTAATGGTTTTCTATTCCTGTAGCTCTCTTCTACACAATATTGTAGTGTAAGGATATTATCTTCAATCCTACTCCCTCCTGTGAATCCTGCTTGTCATTCGTGATCTAGTTCATTCAGTCTGAGGTGTGCTTCTATTTCGTCTTTTATCAGCATCATGAATACTTTGTATGATATATTTAATAAAGCTATTGGCCTTAAATCCTTAGCCCTTGGTTTCCTTTTCTTTTCTATCATTTTCGTTCTCGATTTCTTCCAAGATTCAGTCTTTTCTTTGATTTCCAGCTCTTTGTTGTAACATCTAACTAATACTTCTATACAGGTTTTGCTCTTCATTAATGCTTTGTAAAGCTCTGGTTTGATTCCATCTGGGCCTGCAGCTTTTTTAGCTTTGAGCTTACTTAGAAACGCTATGACTTTTTCCTTGGTTATCAGAGGTTCCTGTATTGGTATTATCTTCCTTTTGCATTCCATCAATAGGTCCATGTGTTCTCTTAGTTCTTTTGGGAATCTAGTGTCTCCAATTCTTATGATATCATCTACTTCTGCCAATTCATTTTCATATTCCATCCTTTTCTCTTCATTCCAGATTTCCTTTATTTTAATTTCGTGTTTGCTGTATATGGTTCTCCAATAATTCACTAATTCATCCTTTGTTTCAGCCTCATTTAGCTTGCTTCCCTGTTCATTATATAAGCGTATAGTTTCTTTTTTTGTTCTTTGCTTATTTCTTAACTTACCAATCTTTTCCCAGAGCTCTTTGTTTTTGTTTCTTCTGTTAGTTTCTTTTCATAAATTGTTATCTCTTCTTTTATTAATAGCTGCACTTCTTTTTTCTTTTGCATATATTTCTTCTCTAGACTTTCCTTTACGACATTATCTCTCTAATTTCTTTTCTTCCTATTCAGTTCCTTCCTTTCCTTGATACCTTTTCTTATTTCTTTACTGAACCAGGGTTGCTCCTCTACTAGCATCTTTCTCCTATATGTTCTCACTAGCTTGTCTTCTGCTACTTCTTTTATTGATAAGTCCATTTTTGTGATTATGTCAATGTCTTTATCTATTAGGATCTCTTCTAGTTTTTTAATAAAGTCATTCAAGTTATCTTCATCTGTTTTGAAGTATTTTACTTCCTCCCATTTACCCTTGTTGAGATTCTTGTTCTGTCCTTTGAATGTTAAGTTAATGGTAATTAGGTTATGGTCTGAGATATCAAATTCATTTTTGTCTTCATCAATTACCATCTCAAAATTTTTATAGAACTTCTCATTGACTAAAGCAAAATCTATTACACTTTTCATCTGCATCCTCTTCCATGTGTAGACTCCAGTGCATCTGTCTTCTGCGTTAAGTAGTATTAGCCTATGCTCATTCATCCATTCTAATATTATTTCCCGTTTCTGTCTGTATTCTGGTGGCCTAAGAAACCTATATGGCCATTAAAATCTAATATTAATAAGGATTCTTGGTCGTTTATGCTTTTAATAATGTTTTCACATTCAAATTTTATTGCTTTATCTCTATTGTTATCCTCCTCTGTATTTCCTACTGATAAGTATAACAATAAAATATGAATAGTATTATTGTATATTTTACATTTGGCATACAATAAATCTTTGCTAATGGTCTCCACCTTGTTTAACTCTGTGTTATCACTGTTTCTATACAGCATCATTAACCCTCCTCCTTTTTTGTCTTTCATCTCCTTCATATTTTCTATTTTATTTATACCTTTACTTAATGCTAACTTGTCTAGTTTCTGATGAGTTTCAGTTAAACAAAATATCTTATTATCGTTGTCTATAACACTTTCTATTTCTGCTAACTTTTGTCTAGTTAAACATTGTATATTTATCATATATATTTTAAACTGTATTTCAACTTTTTTTATTTGGGCTCCTTGGTTAATGTATTATTTTTATCTCCGTTTATTACATTTCTCCTGATGCCCCCTCCAGACACTGAAAATTTTCATTTCTGATCAGTTTACCCTTTCTAATGTCCCATCTCTGTTCCCCCTTTCTTTCTTGTCTTTAAGTTCCTGTCTCAATATCTTATCCTGTTCTCTTTCTCTGTAGGTTAGGTCTGGTGCTATGAATATTCTATAGTATCCTACCTCTTGCTTCCCATTGAGAATCTTGGCTTTACCCATTACTGCCCATTTTTCCCTTTCACTTTTCATCTTGACTAAAATAGGTCTTGGTCTAGGTTCTGTGTCTCTATCCTGGTCCCCTGTAGTAGTATTGGGTGCCTGCATCATATCATTTCTTCCTAATCTACGTACTTCTACTATTTCAATGTCCCTTAGCCCCAGTTCCTCGTTGAACAGCTTGCTACAGGTTTCTGTGTCGTTTCTAAGCCTAGTTTCATCTGATTTGATCCGACTTTTTTGTCTTCTGCTAGCATCTGCTATATCGTACCTAGCTAGTAAGTATCATTCTTATAATTTTTTGTCTTAAACGAAAAAAATTTTATCAACCAATATGAATATTTATTCAAATAAATATGCTTTTTTAAAAGTAATAGATTATATCAAATGTGCGTGCCGGAGAAAAAGAGAGGCATAACAACTAACCAGGCTCAGTAGTCGGCTAGTCGCTAAATAGCGGAAGAGCTAGTACCTCTCTCACCACTTGTAAACAAAAATGAACAGCTTTAGAAAATTAACGTCGCTTCATCGCGTCTTCCCTCGATTATCAGCAACGGCTACTCAGCAAATCCAGCCACTGAGATTATCTTCTCATTTTACCTATCATCCTGACACAGTTCCAGAATCAGAAGGTAAATTTACATCTGAAGGGCTCTAATCGTCAGGGACGTAAGTCTCCATGGCGAGCCTTCAGTGAGAATACCTGTGTGTGAAAATGCAACCTGCCTTCACCTTTATTTGTTTAGATTTGTCCCAATAATCCAGTATATATTAGCTGTCATTTAAAACCATGTCTAAGTTATGTGAAATGAATTAGTGTGGGATGGTAGGTTACCCTGTGCGTGACTGCTGATCATTGCCTCGTAAACGGACCGGTAGGGTAGAAAATTACGTAATGACGTAAACTGGTAGCGTAGACCTTCTGACTCAGGCTAACATGTTTTTTTTTTCGGATTGCTCTGCCTAACTGGTGATTTTTGTATTCCTGACAGTTAGTACTGTTGGTGTAAGCAGCCTTCGTTTTCCCCAACTTACCATCCCTACCTAGGCTATCTTGTTTATTTTATGTCTATTGAACACATGAAAAACAAGCAATAAGGAACACAGTCTACTAGTACTGGCCGAGACAAGTTATTCTTCAAGTATACACTCAGGTTCCAATGGAAAAGCATTAAAGATTAAGGTATTACCTAATTTAAGAGATCAGAGCCTTCTCTACTTAACTTTCAAACATCCATATAGTACCTAATGTTCCCTGCTTCAAAGTTGAGAACCCTGTATGTTCATCATCATCATCCTTATCCTTATCCCTCATTTCTTATAGCCTCAAGCAAGTCATAGATTTTCCATCCCAATTCATGTTTGGGTTACCTGCTACTTTTTTCCCTTGATTAGTTTTACCTATCAGGATTTCTGTTGCTCAGATACAACTTCTTATTTTCATATTAGAGCAATGGACTAGCCTTCTTTCTTGTTCACAGAGGTTCCAGTGGATCTGTAGTGTTCATTTAGTCAGTCTGAGATTTTTGGCAGCTTGATCCTCTTGGTACCAAATACGTATTGAATTAAAAAAAAAAGTAATTAAGACCACATCTAAACTAGTAATGAGTGTTTCACAATAAAGGTAATACAGTAATCAGGGTCGTCTTAATTACATTTATTGAAAACATATACAATGTCCTTTTATGCACCACCCTTTGTGCACCATTTTTACTTTTATGTTTGTTTAAGAAATTTGCTACATAAGAATACAGTATTTTTTTTTTAATTCATGCCTTATTTCTTAAACCTGTGATATCTCGAGCATTGACTGTTAGTGATCTTATTTTATGTTATGTATTTTTTAAGAAATTTGTGTAACATAAGAATACAGTATATTTTTTAATTCATGCCTAATTACTTAAAGCTTTGATTTCTTGAGCATTTACTGGAAATTATCTTATTTTTTTACAGGTGAAACAGCCAGAATCAATCTCTTCCAAGCTGTAAATCAAGCCTTGGATACTGCCCTTCGTACTGATGACTCTGCAGGTAATTTTTGCATAGCTTTCTTTAATTGGTTGAATGTTATGTACAGTTGCTGTCCCCTGTAGTTACACGAAAAGTGTATCCCTGTACAAACTTGTTTTAGAATGGACCCCGGCACCAAAATGTCCATCGACCAGTCCAGATAAACCATTCCTCCAAACAACCTGTATTACGACTCACAAAATCTTGAAAGAGCCCTTAAACTGTCAGTATTTTTGTCCCTTTTATATATGTAGTATTTGGTTTGGAAGAAAACCACTAGCAACCATTCTATCCTGTTGAAGTGATCAAGTTGTGTGCACACCATGAATAGCAATGCATAATTTAGCCATTCACAATCAGAGGAAGAGTCTGTAGAACTATATGAAAGATGGGGAGATAGTATGTAAAACAGTAAAATGGTTGGAGAAAGAAGCAAAGGGTTAAAATGTAATCATGTGAGTGATCACAGGGAATTAGTAGGAAAGATGTTGGTTGAACTCAGGACTTCCTAGAGTGTATTAAGTTTAACATGACGGTATCTCCTTCTCAATGCACCCCTCTTTTCATGTAGTGTCAAGTAGAATTTAGAAGGAATGTGCAAAACTAAAACAAAAGAGCAGATTGGGATGATTGAGAAGGAGCACCATGTTTCTGAGGAAGGACAAGTCTTAGAAGAGGTAAAACGTTCATCTTTTTGGGACGTATTGGAATTTAAGGCAGGTATTGCTATGGCAGTCAGGAAAACAGTATCAAAACTGGGTGAAGTGGATAGAAATTGCTATAGTAGTCTGTCGAGTGTACTTAGTCAAGAGAGGGTAGGGAGGGTTAAGCAGTGATGATACCAATCTTAGATGAGCAGCTCCTCTGATGTAACCTTCCTCTGCTTCTGTGGTGTCTCATCTTCCTTCAATGTTTCGTCATCCGCTGCCCTTTGCTTTGGTTCCCTTTTTGGTACATGTATGAAATAAACTTATCACAATTTTGTTTGAAATATGATTAAGCCTACTCTTACACTTAGTAATTTCTGCTTTTGTAAGAGTAGTCTGCTCTGTGACACATCATGGATGGGATTATGACGTCATGGCTAGTTCTTATGACAACATAATTTCATACAATCAACTTACCTGTCAGATATATACATAGCTAAGACTCCGTCGTCCCCGACAGAAATTCAAATTTCGCGCCACTCGCTACAGGTAGGTCAGGTGATCTACCGCCTGCCCTGGGTGGCAGGACTAGGAACCATCCCCGTTTTTCTATCATATTTTCTCTGTCGCCGGTGTATCAACATTGTTGTTATTACCTCCTGACTTGGATTCTCAACATTTGATCAACGTTTTTCGGCTTTTTGGTGACGTATTTGGATCGTGTTTTGGCATTCGCTACTGTGGACTGTTTTTGGAATAACTCTTTTGGATTTTTCTCAGTATGTCTGATTCTAATGTGAGTGTGAGAATGTGTAGTGAATGTAGGCTGCAGGGTGAGGATACCGAAAGCTTCGGTTGATCCTCACACTGTATGCCGTAAATGTAGGGGGGTTCAGTGTCTGCTATTAACACTTGTAAGGAATGCGAGGGTTTTTGAATGCGAAGAATGGAAGACTTGACTTCTTATTTGAGAAGTTAGAGAGGGATAGAGTTAGACGACTGAAAGGTGTGAATTCAAGGCCTATTGAGCCTTTCACTGATAATTCTAACCCTACTACGGTAGATTCTCCCTATAAATCTCATTCTCAGAGTGTCTTTCGGATTCGGCATCGGAAATCGCCAATCTGAAAGCGACTATTCGAGACATGAAGTCCAAGATGGCGGACTCGAAAGGTAAGCTAGTGATAGTGAACATTTTAGTGAAGTGAGTCCTATCAGTGTTGTGGAGGGGGCGTTTGATCGTCCCTGCGGCGCTCCCAGGCCTAGACCTCTTCCAAGCTCACATGCCCAGAGGAGAAGGAAAGTCGAAAGCCTTAAGGAGGTCGTGGGGAATCCCCAACGGTCAGACGTCCCTTCAGCTAGCTTTGCTTCATGGCAGCCAGCTCAAGGGCGCTATAGAAAAAGCGTCCTTCGCGAGTGTTTTCTCGTCCTCTCCCTCTCCCTCACCTAAACGAGGTGGAAGGAGTCGAACTTATCGAGACCGCTGAAGCGTCATATGAAGCAAGACATTGATTCAAGCCCGGAGCGCTTCTCGGATGACGCCCCGTCTGCTATTAAGAAGGCGAAGGTGGCGTCAACGTCATCTGACGCTTATGAGGAAGTACCCCATCATGCTTCTTCCCCGAGTGATGACGAGAGGCGTCATGCACTAGACGTAGGAGAAGCGTCAAGAAAGATTATTATGGCGGTTCAGGAACAACTGTCATCTTGTGGGAGTGGGAGTTTTTAGCGCCCCGTCGGAAGGACGTGACGCTTCCAATTAAGAAGTCTCGTCCTCTCGCACCTGCTCGAAAGACGTCTTTTAGAAGTGAAGCGTCAATTCAAGAGGATCTTAGACTCGTGACGCTCCGTCCAAGATTGTGGACACCCGGCCCGAGTAGGAAAGCCCTTAGAGAGCGAAGCGTCTTCCAGACGCGAAGCGTCATCAAGACGTCAACAAGAGACGTCATACATGACGCTCGGAGAGCGGGAGGGGGGGAAGCGTCATACAAGACGTCTTCTAAAGCGCGAGAGAAGCGCAGGTTGTGACGCCTTCCAAGTCGATCAGAACGGGAAAAAGGAAAGACTTTCATTCCCTTAGCCCCTCTCCGATCAGGAGTTGTCTCCTCCAGAAGAGGAAAGTTCTGAAAGGAGAACAGAAACTCAGGATTATCACGAGTTGGAACAAAAACTCGGATGATGACGATCATGGAAGAAAGAGGGCTTGTCCACTATAAGGTGTTGACTACCCTGCTTCTGGAGGAATACGGAGACGAGTTGACTCCGGCTGCTCCTCCTTCTCCGCGCTCGCTCTTTTCGAGTGCGAAGGCGAAGAAGCCTTCGTCTTTTCTGAAGATGAAGCCCACCATCTCGATGAAGCGGGCTTTACACGCCTTAGACGCCTGATGATGAAGTCGAAGAAAGAACTTAGTCAGGACAGTATTTTGCATGCCTCCAGCAAGGTTAGCTGGGAAAAGAGGCATATGGTACAGACGGGGGAGGATATGGGTATCGCTCTCCCTTCTACTACAGAGGCAGACTTTTCGACGTTAGTTGACGCTTCAAGGCGTCCAAGTCTTAATTCTGCTCGCATTACTTGGAGTATTTCGGAACTGGATCATCTCCTCAAGGGACTTTTCCATGTATTGGAAGTCTTCAACTTCTTAGATTGGTCCCTTGGGGTGATGTCCAAGAAAGCTCACGATTCGCAGGGAATCGAACCTGAAGCCCCCTGTTATGCATTTGTCTTGCATCGACAAAGCAGTACAGGATGGATCTTTGGAAGTCTCTTCATTATTTGGAGCAGGTCTTTTGAAGAAAAGGACAGTGTATGGGCGCCTCTTCTTAACAAAGGCAGTCTCGCATGCTCAGAGGGGCAGCTCTACTATATGCACCTTTGTCGGACTATTTGTTCCCTTCTAAGTTAGTGAAGGACGTAGCTCACTCTTTAACTGAGAAGGCGACACAGGATCTTCTGACGCAGTCAGCTAGGAAGAAGAAACCTGCTTTAGTTTCGGACAAGAAAGAACCTAGCACTTCTAGGCAGCCCTTTCGAGGTGGTCCGATCTCCAGACCTCAAGAAGGAAGGCTCCAGAGAGAAGAGGAGGTCCGCCTTTCGTCCCTTTAAAAAGGGAAAATGAAACATTTCTCCCTTCCAAGCACCAGTAGGTGCCAGGCTCCTGGGATTCGTGGAGGCCTGGACACTGATAGACCCGAGGACGCGTCTTCACTAAATAATCATAAGGAATGGATATCGGTATTCCCTTTCCTGAAATACTCCGCCCCTAACGTCAATACCAAGGGAACTATCAGCCAAGTACAAGGATCCTGTGCTGAGGGATACTCTTCGATCGATGGTGGAACAAATGTGGGACAAGAGTGCAGTAGAACTAGTACTGGATCAAAACTCCCCGGGGTTTTACAATCGCCTTTTTCTAGTGGCGAAAGCCTCGGGAGGCTGGAGACCAGTACTAGACGTCAGCGCTCTGAACAAATTTGTTCAGAAGGAGAAGTTCTCCATGGAGACTTCTGCTTCAGTCCTAGCGTCATTACGACAAGGAGATTGGATGGTGTCTCTAGATCTCCAAGACGCCTACTTTCACGTCCCGATCACTTCGCGAAGAAGTACCTCCGTTTCATGACGGGGGAAGGATCTTTCAGTTCAGAGCCTTGTGTTTCGGCCTGTCCACAGCTCCTCAGGTCTTCACAAGCCTGATGAGGAATGTGGCGAGATTTCTTCATCTCAAAGGAGTGAATGTCTCGATGTACCTAGACGACTGGCTCATCAGGGCCAGATCGGAGAGACAGTGTTTGGAGGACCTAAAGTTAACTCTGGATTTGACCAAGGCGTTGGGATTGCTTGTGAACCTCGAGAAGTCTCAGCTGACCCCAGACAAGACTAGTCTATCCGGGGATTCGGATGGATTCTCGGGTTTTCGAGTTTTTCCTTCACAAGAGAGAACCGCAAAAGGTTTGAGGATAATCTCTCTCTTCTTAGAGAAGCAGCAAACGTCAGCGAGGGAATGGTTGAGCCTCTGGGGACGCTTTCCTCGCTGGAAAAAAATTCTTCCCTCTCGGAAGACTTCATATCCGTCCACTTCAATTCTTCCTCAAGAAGTCTTGGAGCTGGAAAAACGGACAACTGTCGGACGTTTTTTCCCAGTTCCAGTGGAGGTAAAGGCACACCTACAGTGGTGGTTGCTACCTCTGGAAGAGAACAAAGGGATCTCTCTAAGATCACAGAACCCAGACCTAGTGTTGTTCTCCGACGCGTCGGAGACGGGTTGGGGAGCGACATTAGGCTCGGAGGAAGTGTCAGGCACCTGGGAACCAGCACAGGTGTCCTGGCACATAAATTGCAAAGAGCTCTTCGCCGTACACCTGGCTTTGAAGAGCCTAGAACCTCTGGTGATGAGACAAGATAGTGCAAGTAAACGTGGACAACACCACCGCACTTGCCTCATTCGGAAACAGGGAGGGGACACACTCCTCGTTCCTTTACGAACTCACGAGGGACCTATTCTTTGGACGTCTCACAGGAACATCTCCCTGCTGACAAGGTTCGTACAGGGAGTAAGGAATGTGAGGGCGGACAGGCTCAGCAGGAGGAACCAGGTCCTTCATACAGAATGGACTCTGCACGAGGAAGTGTCTCGATCTCTGGTCTCTGTGGGGAACTCCTCATGTGGATCTCTTCGCAACATACATTTCAAAAAGGCTCCCAGTGTTTTGCTCGGTCGTGGAAGACCCAAGAGCAATTATGGTAGACGCCTTCCTGCTAAACTGGTCTCGAGTGGACGTTTACGCTTTTCCCCCATTCAAAATCCTGGGGTTAGTATTGAAAAAGTTTTGTGGCGTCAAAAGAGACGAGGATGACTTTAATAGCCCCCTTTTGGGCCGGCCCAGGAATATTCACGGAGGTGGTAGAGTGGATCGTAGACTTTCCAAGATCCCTACCAGAGGACGGATCTTCTCAAACAACCACACTTCAAGAGGTACCATCAAACCTCCCCGCTCTCGCTCTGACTGCCTTTCGACTATCGAAAGACTTGTCAGAGCGAGAGGCTTTTCTCGCGAAGTGGCAAGCGCGATCGCGAGAGCTCGCAGAACCTCCACTACGAAAGTATACCAGTCGAAGTGGGAGGTCTTTAGAAGGTGGTGTAGAGCCAAGAAGTTGTCCTCCTCCTCTACCTCTATAGCGGAAATTGCTGATTTCTTGCTATTCCTGAGAGTAAAATCTCATCTAGCCGTATCCACAATAAAGGGATACAGGAGTATGCTCTCGGCTTGTATTCAGGAACAGAGGTTTAGATCTGGCAAATAACAAAGAGTTCCACGATCTCATAAGATCTTTTGAGACTTCAAAGTCTAAGGAACCAGTACCTCCGAACTGGAACTTGGACGTAGTCCTCAAATATCTGTCTTCGGATAGATTCGAGCCTCCGCATCGGGCATCATTTAGAGACATAACTAGAAAATTTGCCTATTCTTTTATCGTTAGCGACGGCAAAAAGATTAGTGAGTTACAAGCTCTGCAGGATAAAGTAGGATTCAAGGGAGACTCGGCGATTTGCTCGTTTAAGACTCTGTTTTTAGCGAAAAAACGAGAACCCACGAATCCCTGGCCTAGGTCATTCGAAGTCAAAGGAATGGTCTAGTCTCGTAGGCAGAGAAACAGAGAGGTCTCTATGCCCTGTTAGAGCTCTGAAGTTCTATCTTCAGAGGAAGCGTCAGTTGGGAGGCTCTAGACAAGGTCTTTGGTGCGCGGTAAAAGACCCCACAAGACTGATGTCAAAGAATGCTCTAGCGTTCTTTGTAAGAAACGTCATTACGGACGCTCATAAGGTCTGTCCGGACGAACAATTACAACTACTGAGGGTAAAAGCTCATGAAGTACGAGCGGTTGCGACGTCTCTCTCGTTTATTTAAGAATATGTCGCCTTAAAAAAAACCAAAAAATTATAGATACGACATATTGGAGATGCAACTCAGTATTTGCATCTCATTACTTGAAAGACGTGCGTGTGACGTATGAGAAGTGCTTTTCTCTAGGTCCTATCGTATCGGCAGATACGATTCTGGGTACGGGAGCCGACACCAATCCTGTTAAAATGTATATACTGTTTCTTCTGTTTGGATATGGTCGAGAATCTCTTTCGAACAATGGAGGATTCAGGCTCGCACGGGCGGCCGTCTATGTTGTTCATAAAGAAATTCTCGTCATATCCAATTAGTTGAGTATAATTTTTTTTGAAAAAATTATGTATGTGTGCGTAGTGGTTTTTGAGTTACGTTGTTGTGACGAGTTCGGGGATAACTCGTAACAATCCTTAGTTCTAACACATGGTTAGGATCAGGTGTCGGGATTGGTTGTGTGCTCCTTCATAAGGTGTATTGTCATATAAATGGATCAGCAAAACACCCATTGACAAAGTCCTTTTAGGCTCTGCTGAGTAAGTGGGTAAGACCCCCATCGGCCAAAGAAACCCACAAGAACTCTTGGCCATAGATCACATATCTCGCTAAAGTTTCTTGAGGTGATGCAGACTACTGGGCAAACACCCACCAAGTCTACCACCTATCAGGTAGGAACCAAGGTTTTATTTATACCTACAACATATGTTGTTTACCTGTCTATTCCATATAGTAGCTGTCTCTTACTTACCACCGAAGGGTGCCAATCAGCTATGATATATCTGACAGGTAAGTTGATTGTATGAAAATGATATTGTTATGTTATAATAAAGTTTCATACATACTTACCTGGCAGATATATACAATTAAAGGCCCACCCAGCCTCCCCGCAGGAGACAGGTGGAAGAGAGAAAATATGATAGAAAACGGGGATGGTTCCTAGTCCTGCCACCCAGGGCAGGCGGTAGATCACCTGACCTAACCTGTACGAGTGGCGCGAATTTGAATTTCTGTCGGGGACGACGGAGTCTTAGCTATGTATATATCTGCCAGGTAAGTATGTATGAAAACTTTATTGTAACATAACAATATTCATTTTCGATTGATCGACTCAGCATTTCAAGAGAAGTCTGACCAGTCTCCTGCTATCTCAGATGTTTGGGTTTATGGGGATTCTCCGCTGTTTCTTCACATGTACGTTTACTGTGTTGTGGCCCTCAGGTTGTGGGTAGGATAGAAGTCGAAAAAGAAGGAAACCTCCTTTTGCCATTGTTATCTCTGCCTTCTATTATCGGTGCTCTCCTTCATCTACGGACTGGGGTTTGTTTTCGTGTTGTGGGTTTCTCTCTAAGACCCTGCAGCACAGAACGCCAGGTGCAAGATTTCCCCAGATACAGCAAGTTGAAGAGGTAACCTGTGTCACCTTGTCCGAGTTCTTTTCTCTTCAGTAATTAAGATGCGTCTTTAAGCTTTACATTATTTTGCTCAGTAATGTCACCATGGTGGTTCCTTTGTCAAGAAAAGGGTTAGCCTGGTTGGTGTCCTATCATCATTGGCTAGATCCTTGGTTGAGTAGCATACTGAACTTATGTCATCATAGGGGAATCTTCTCGTAGGATGTCTCTCTGTTGGCGATGCACTTTCCATTGGCAGTGTGTGGATCAATGTCTACGGTGTGAATTCCTTTGACAGTGTACAAGTTGACAGTAGGGTACTTTGTACATAATCTGCATAGAGTGTCATATCATAGGACATCTCTTGGAGTTATCCTATCATCTCTGTCTACTTGGGAGTCACGTTAGACCTCATTGATATACAGTTCAACAGGAAGTTAGAGGTCTATTGTTCAGTGGTCTCAGATCCATTTGCTGGAGGCAGAGGATGCCCTTCAGCATACTTAGGACAACCTGGAAGTTTACACCTTCCCTCCTTTCTGCCTGATCCTTCATGTCCTGAACAGAGTAATGGATTCCAAGAAGCTTAGGATGACTGTAGTAGCTCCTTTGTGGCTCCAAGCAGAGTGGTTCCTGGATCTTCTATCTCTTCTCTCAGCAGTGCCGAGAGTTTCCCCCTTGGCACAACCTTCTCTGCCAACCTCATTTGGAGAGGTACTACTAATTGGTAGGGTCCTTATCACTTCAGGAGACTGTCCAGTATCTCTTAGGAGTGAGAGATCTTTCTCGCAAAGCAGTGACTCAGATGTCCGGCTACCTCAGGAGATCTTCATCAACTTTGTACAAGGGCAAATGGGCCATCTGCTGTAATTGGTGTCATCGATGGGGTTATTCACCACTTGGAACTCCTGCTCAACAGATGTGAACTTCCTGATCTTTCTCAGAACAGAGAAACTTCTTTCTGTTTCTGCTGTCAAGGGATTAGTTTGTCTGAAAGATGTGGACATCATTTCATCCTGGGTATTCTCTATGTTGTTCATTAGCTTTTTGGAACAGTCTTGTTGTTTCACTTAGGGAACTCAAACCTCCTATGTAGGACGCTTCCTCTGGTGCTGAAGTAGTTTTCTCTGATCTCTATTCGAGCCCCTGCATCAATCGTCAGACAGGGAACTGACTTAGAAAACAGTTTTCCTTCTGTCCTTGGCTTCTGAATTATGACATAAACGCACCAGGGGTCAGGGGTCAGTAGCTTTCAAATTTGTCCTGGAATTCATGCTACGACTCAAAATCCTGTGGCTTACGATGACAAATTTACCTAATTTTCTGTTCCTTCCCTTAAGGAATTCATTAACAATGACTCTCAAGTGTTACTGCTTTGCCCTATCAGAGCACTGCGTTGTTATCTATAAAGGACTTGTTACCCAAGACCTAGGTGTTGTAGACTTTTTGTTAGCATGAACCAAGTCGATGAAGAGGTGTCCAAGAATACCGTTTACTTTAGTTACGTGAGGTGGTTAGGCAAGCCTACTCCTCATCATCAAGTTCTGTCACCAATACTCTGCATCCAAGAGCACATGAAATGTACCAAGTTGCAGAGAGATAGCAGTTGGAAAATATTGTACTTTGAGAACTTGAAGACAATATGAAGGTAAATAGTGTGGAGCAGTTTGTTAGAAATGCAGTAGGTTTGGAAGTAGAAGGATAAACCAATTAAAAATACCTAAAAAATCATGGAAAAGGTTATTGCTGGAAACCAGATAATAATCAAGCAGAAACTGAGTAGGCAGAAGACATTAGTGAGAAATATTTCATGTCTAACCCCTAAAGTGAAAGTATGATAGAAATTTAATAATTGTGGTTAGATTATTTTAAAAAGACCATATTACTGATGTTGAAATTTTTAAAACAGGATGAAGTATTGTATTTTGTAATCTTTTGTTAGCTTTCGGTTCTTAAGTGTTGATTGCATTTGTATTTTTTAACTAATCTGTGATGAGTACCAAGATTTTAATTATTAAGAAGTTGGTATACATTTAGGGTACAAATTTCTAACTCTTGTGAGCTAGATGTGAACTGGTGGCCTCACTAGAGATTAAGGGCAGATGTTGCCATTCATTTTAATGTCTAATGCTGTAGTGTCTGATATACATTCAAACACTACTATAGTACATAGGTGTTGCCTTTTTATTTAAGTAGACCTTTAAATTATATTGATTTTAATGATGTTGATTAAATTGGTTTTTATTTGTTTCATCTTGTTAAATCCAAACACAAGAATTAATCGAAGTGTGATGTGTTCCAGTTCCAAGTGTAGAAAAGATCATTTTAATACTGTAGGTGTAAAGGTCACCCTCTACTTACCCAGGGTAGCAACTTGATTCTGCCATACAAAGATTAGGTAAGAATAGAAATGCTGTTTATGCATCTGAATTACCTGTGCTCCTTTTCTAAATCCAAACAAAGAAAAGAGTCCTTCCTTCATTTTCTTGTGTATTGTATCATTTCCACATTATTATGCAAAAAACAAAATAAAACTTAAGTTTTCTTATTGCATCATTTGCAAACTATTATGACCTTTAAATACCAACTTAACCTTCAGTCTTATCTGATACTTAGTTCAATTGAA
Organism: Macrobrachium nipponense; assembly: GCF_015104395.2. Classification (NCBI taxonomy): domain Eukaryota; kingdom Metazoa; phylum Arthropoda; class Malacostraca; order Decapoda; family Palaemonidae; genus Macrobrachium; species Macrobrachium nipponense. Next base: position 30,684,325 of record NC_061108.1, read on the forward strand.
GACTAACATTGTGCATGTTGACCCTTAAGGACAAACATACTAATACGTATGTATAAAGCTGTCAGAGATATACTAACAGAAATCAGATACCGGTTACCACTTTAGGCTCTTTCCCTTTGTGTTGCTAACTAAATAATTGACCCAAAGATTATGGATTACTTTAAGAGTGCTGAATTATAATTTTAGCAAATTTTTATAGGTATGATGACCTTGAAAATTTTAACAGTGGATAAAAAATGCTTAATATCATATCATCCTTTCAGTTATATTTGGGGAAGATGTTGGCTTTGGAGGTGTGTTCCGATGTACTGTTGACCTTCAAGACCGGTATGGAAAAGATAGAGTCTTCAATACTCCATTGTGTGAGCAAGGTATTGCTGGGTTTGCGATAGGAGTTGCTGTTGGAGGTGCGACAGCCATAGCAGAAATGCAGTTTGCTGACTATATTTTCCCAGCATTTGATCAGGTAAAGTATGTTGTTACTGGTAGTCTCTGTAAGGTTCAAAGTGAGTTTGTGTACTAATGCAAAGCTACTTCTCAAAAACTCATCTGACAAAGCTACTACTTAAAAACTCATGGAAAAAATTTGTAGACGTGCCAGTGGTATTAACGATGAGAATCTTTGGAAAAATTTTATGCAGTATACATTATTGACACTTACAGTGGAATCTTGGTTTTCGTACCAAATTCCCTTACAAAAACCGAAACAATAATTCCCATAAGGAATAATGTAAATACAATTAATACATTCCAGACCCCCAAAAATATTAACAAAAAGTACATTTTATAGAGAATAAACACAGTTTTACATACAGAAGACAATGAGAAATAAATATAAATGACTAATGAAATTAATAAATGAACATTTAACATCACTCTTACCTTTATGGAAAACACTTGTTAGTGTATGGAAGACGGAAAGGAGGGGAGAGGGAGGAGGAGAGGTTATTGTTTGTAAGGGGAATCTCCCTCCAGAAGGACTTCAGGTATCAAGGACCTATCTGGGGTTACTTCTCTTTGTTTTTTACTGGCAGTATCTGAGGTTACTTCCCCCACTTTGTTTTCTACTGGCACTAGGACCAGCTTGAGAGTTACTGGACCCCTGTCAAACAACAAAACTGTCCAGAAACATTTGTTTCTGGCATTTCTTTAAAATTTACCTAAAGTTAAACACGGCATTGTCATTAAACATGTTGGAGGTACCAATTTCAACTTCTTTGTCGGGATGATAATTCATCACAAAATTTTTTACATCATTCCACTTTGCAAACATATCCATAATCCCTGAAGTAGGCACATTATGTATACCCATTCATTTTCTGAATTTTTCAAACAAGCCTCTGCTGGCCTTAAATTCACTAACAGCAGCGCTTGTTCTAAGCATTTTCTCACTGAGATCGGCATGCAATTTCCTCCAACACTTTTGCTACGAGTTCTTTCATAAATTCTAGTGTTTCTCGCCTTTTTTATTGAAGGAGTGGCACTTGGAACTTTCTTTGGCCCCATGATGGCTTATTTAGCAGTTGCACTTGAATAAAAAAGCACAAAAAGTGCAAAAACAAAGAACATAAAAGCAGAATGGGTCATGAAAGAAGATGGGATGCTTTGTTTGGGCGCTCAACTGGGCCCCGGATGGAGGGTAGAAAGAAATTCTATGAAAACCGAAACATACGAAAAGAGTTTCTCGCAATTTTTATAGAAGGGCTGGCACTTGCAACTTTCTTTAAGCCCATGATGGCTTACTTAGCAGTTGCACTTGAATAAAAAAAAAACACAAAAAACAATGAATACAAAAACAGAATGAGTCATGAGAGAACACCCATTCTGCTTTTACATTTGTTGTTGTTTGTACTTTTTTTGTGCTTTTATTTTTATTCAAGTACAACTGCTAGATAAGCCATCATGGGGCTAAAGAAAGTTCCAAGTGCCAGGATCACAGTACATTAAGAAAAATACCTACAAGGTGCTGCTCTTACTGAATTTAAGGCCAGCAGAGGCTGGTTTAAAAAATTCAGAAAGTGAACAGGCTTACATAATGTGCTTACTTCAGTGATTAAGGACATGTTTGCAAAGTAGAGTGATGTAAATGCCTTTTGGAGAATTACCATCCCAACAAAGATGTAATCTATGTCTTCAACATCTTTAATGACAATGCCGTGTTCGTCTTTAGGCAAATTTAATTAGACGTCAGAAACATGACAAATTTTTTAATCAATCAGTATTTTTCATAGCTAACAAACCTTCGGTCTTAACAATAGGATAACCTTGCACCAGCTGGAAACCGGTTAAAAACAATCAAAGATTGTAAAGCAAGGAATCTGCAGCATCTGGTAACTCATACATATACAAGGTGGAAGCTTTGGGCGTTCTTTACTGGGCCTAGTCATGCAGTGGGCCTTGGAAGGGGCGTTTCTGAGTGTACTAAATAAGAGGAAACGTATGAAACCTGAGACAATATTTTGTCTAAAAACGTCTATGAAAACCTAATCATACAAAAACCAGGGTGTATGAAAACAGAGGTTCCACTGTATATTGTGAATTGACTGCATTTTTGGTGGAAGAGTTCATAACCAGTATGAGTATGTTGTCATCATATTATAAGTGATATTACTACAGTATGTGATGTTATGATTCATATTAATATTTTTAGAATTCAAGTAGCACTTTATAGATCATAACAATGTTCTTAGTGATATTAAGTTATTGCTATTTTACCAGGTTCAATTTTAAAGTTTATAATTTAAAAGGGAAAATATATTAAATCACTTTTTAACCACTTTTAATTAAAATAGATATTCTACACGTATGTATATAAATATTATAAAGAAATAATGAGAAATAAATAAGTCCACTGGTGTAACGAAACATAAAGATGAACAATTATCTCTTACCGTATGCAAAACACTTATATATCTAAGTAATAATCCAATAACCGTTAATCACCAATCCAGGAAGCACACTGGATAAAGAAAACTTTATTGTCAAAGTAAACAATATTCGGTCATCCAAGGACCATGAAACAAACAAACAATACTTAAATTACAATTAGTTACTCCCTCTAGTGACTGAAAATCATACATATTTAAGGATACACCATTAGTCATACCTTCTAGTGACAAAAAAGAAAATTAAATACAAAATATTAAAGAAATATACAATGGGAACCATAACATATTCCCCCACAAAAAGTCTTCATCACCATCTTGATGACTGAAAAAAAAGACTATTTAAACAATCTCCATCATACAGGATTCCGTGATAACATGTCTGCACATACATTGTCTCTTCCTTTAATATGATGTATTTAAAGATCATATTCTTGTAACATCAGCCACCATCTCATGAGTCTATGATTTTTCGTCCTCATTCTCTGTAAAAACGTTAGAGGCTGATGGTCCGTGTAGACATTGATAGTAAATGGAGAACAATGGAGATAAGCTGCAAATTTCTCCAATGCAACCAATAATCCAAAAGCTTCTTTTTCAACAGTCGCATAAGGTCGTTGATGAGGATATTTTGAGCTTCTGAGAAGCATACAATACTGGATGCAAGACTTCCATCTGTCACCCTTCCTGTAGCAGTACAGCTCCCGTTCCCAAGTCGCTGGCATCAACCTCAATTGAAAAGGGTTTCTTAAAATTTGGTGCCTGCAAAACTGGAGGTGTAGCTCCGTTAGAAGATAGTAATACTAATGTAATTAAGTATTCAAAGATGATTCCTTCCTTCGACGAAAACTCGCCTGATGAATTTTTTGCTTTATTTGAGAAGTTGGCAGATAGTTTAGAGCTACCTAAGGAAATATGGCCAATTCTTATTCAACCTGCTTTAAAGGGTAAAGGTCGATCTGCCTTTCTGGCTTTAACGTTAGAAGAAGGTAAAGATTATGATTTTATTAAGGAATCTATCTTGCGTGTTTACGAACTCACCCCGGAATATTACCGCTTAAAGTTCCGCAAATATCGTAAATTTGACAACCAGTCGTATGTTGAATATTCCCATAATATTGTGCGTATGCATGATAAATAAATAAGTCCACTGGTGTAACGAAACATAAAGATGAACAATTATCTCTTACCGTATGCAAAACACTTATATATCTAAGTAATAATCCAATAACTGTTAATCACCAATCCAGGAAGCACACTGGATAAAGAAAACTTTATTGTCAAAGTAAACAATATTCGGTCATCCAAGGACCATGAAACAAACAAACAATACTTAAATTACTATTAGTTACTCCCTCTAGTGACTGAAAATCATACATATTTAAGGATACACCATTAGTCATACCTTCTAGTGACTAAAAAGAAAATTAAATACAAAATATTAAAGAAATATACAATGGGAACCATAACAGTGACAACAGAGAAAGATGGATGGTGTTTGTATCTTGTCTTTTCTTCAGACAGGGTTGTAACTTTACTTTTAAGGTCATTCCTCTTCAAGGAGGTTTGCAGTTTCAGTAAAAAAAACCTTAAGGAAAAGGAAATTTTTCATCTTAGATTTCCAAAGCCTTTCAAGTCTTCCTCAGAGCATATGAAGATTTTTATTCTTGGAAACCCACTTGGAGAGGGTGAATCCATGCATTCTCTTTGGGGCTTATAGTTTTGTCAGTGGACAAAATCATAGAGGACTGAAGTTCCTACTGCTGTAGTATTAGCCAGAGAAAGTTAAAGGATGTTTTGATGAAGGTTACCTAAGTAGCAAACTTAAGTCCCACAGTACGTAACTAGTTTCATTCACAAATATTCATGTTAATGCCAGCTAATAATATCGGACTAGCATGATGTTTGATTAGACTCTCACCATTACCTCATAGCAACAAAATAATTGTATAGTCGGTGAGTGATGTAAAAGGGAGAATGCTAATTTGTGCTTAGAATATTAGAGAGCCTGCAATTCTGCTTTGGATTCTGTGCCTTTTCTCTATAATTTTTATGGCATTTGCCTAAATTGAAATATATGTATACATTGGTTTTTATTTTTGTTTACTATTATATTCATCAGAATTCTGTTGCTAAAGCTTTTATTCCTTTACATGAGAGATTTCTGGTCCATGGAACTTGCATAACAAATGTTTTTTTTTTTTTTAGATGCCCAAGTATTTATGTATGCACATGTTTTGAAAAAATTTAGTGTTGGTTTACTCTTTGACTACCTTTACTCTTTGGTTACCTGTACTCAACCAATCACATATGTTTGATAGGTTGCTTCGCAATGGAATTAATAGTTTGAATTATTTACAAGGGACTTCTTAGCCATAATTCATGTGAAGGATTTAGAGTCCTTGGTACTAATAATTAGTTAGGATAACTCAAAAAGGAAATGTGTTTCTTATCCACAGATTGTAAATGAGGCAGCTAAATATCGATACCGTTCAGGAAATATTTTCAACTGTGGAAAATTAACTATTAGAGCACCATGTGGTGCTGTTGGACATGGAGCCCTTTATCATTCACAGTCCCCTGAAGCTTACTTTGCTCACACACCTGGTTTAAAGGTAAGTGTTTCATGATGCCTGTGTATTTTCCCTAACATCTCCATACAGTTGACAGACTTTTAACTTATATAAGAAAACCCTACTACTATTAGCCAAATGCTGAAGTTCTACAGTGGAGAAGAGAATTCCTGAATTTTTTTGGGGGTTAGTGATTTTCTTGCCCCTAAAAATAGCTGCTATGGTGCTTATATATAGTTCTTACTTTGTCTAGCTTTTCTTTCAAGTTGTGGTTAATTGCTGTCTGCTTGTATTTCACAACTATCAAACTATTTAATTCTAGGTTTCAGCCATTGTACAGCATTGTATTTTATTAGAATTAAAGGTCACCTAATGGTGATGAAGTGAGTCTGAGGAAATTGGATATTTTCAGTGATAGTTTTGGTTTTCTTTCTGTATACTAAGTCTTCCCACCATTTGTGAAATGCTGGGTATATTTTTATTCAGTTGTTAAATACTAGGGGTAACTTTTTATCCTGCTCTCATGCTGTGTATAATTTGTGTACACATATGATCACATTCATTTTATATGCTTACAGAGGCAGCATAAACTGAAGAATTCTCAAGTTGTTCTTTCAAGTAACTATTCTGTGCTGCCAAGGGCAGTCTTCTTACCCATCACTCACTGAATGGCTCCATGGTGTTACAACAAAGCTAATCTATGAATGACATTAACTGTGTGTGTGTGTGTGTGAATACACACCAGAAAGAATAACTGGCAAATTCTTTAATCTACTGAATAACACAGCTTTTTCATATTGTGTAAGATTTTTGTTCATTATGAAAACAACAATCCTTTACTTGTTCTTTGCTGTGGGATTTCCCCATACCCCAAATGTCATAATCATCATCATCATACTACTGTACTTTTGTGTTGGCGTTTGCTTTGTTCATATGTGGAACAAACCTTCAGTCTTAACAATGGGAGTGCTTTCCAAGCATCAGTTAGTAACTGGTTAAAACAAGGAATCTGTGAGATCTGGCAACACCTGCGCATACAAGGTGATAGCTGGTCAGAGACCACGCATGGGACCTCGTGACGCTTCAGTCTTCTCCTTACCGCCTTGGGGAGTAGACACTTGTGCTTTGCTCTCCTTCCAAGCTGGTTGTTTTTTCCCCGTGTTCTGTTTTTCATTGTTTTGTGTGATTGTTTTAGTGTATTATGGCTTCCTCCGAGTCTTCACAGCCTCGTCAATACTTGCCGGGACATTCAGGGTTTTCCGTGCTCTGCTCAAGGTTTTTGGTGTCGTTGGCTATGGATCCGCATACGACTTGGAGTAGGTGCAGAGCAAAATTTTGTACAGTAACCAATCCCTGCCCGAAATGTCGTACCTGGCCTAAGTCACAGTGGAGGGTGTTTTATAGGAAGAGGGAACAGCACAGAGTTTCGACTCATCCTTTTTGGGAGGGATTTTCTTCACCTCGTCTGGTCAATTCGGCTGCTCCCTCTCCCTTGATCGCTCTTCCTGTGGCTAGTTCTGGTGTTCCCGTGTCACCTTCCTTTTCTTCCATTGATTCGTCGATGGGAGTACTGGAAGTGCCACAGGGTGATCTTATGTTCAATGTAGCCCCAAGTATCTTCCCGAGAGGGAGGAGGCTGCTTTGTCTAATTCCTTTGTTACAGATTCGGAGTCACTGAAAATAGCAGTGGGCTGCCCTCCTTGGATGGACGGTTGTCTCATTTCTTGGAGGCTCGTGTCCCCAGGCCCCCATCGCTCTCCCACCTCCCCCTGAATTCCTCTACGTTGGTTCTCATGTGCAGCCATCTTGTGGAGCCTCGCCTACAGTCCCTGGGTCATGCCATACCACTCCGCCAGTGAGGCCATCGACTAGCACTGGTCACAGAGATATTGTGACGTCACTCCCAGCATCTTCTCAGCCTGTGACGTCGATTGAAGTGACTGCTCATCCTCCTGTCTCTATGAGGTACTCGTTCTCTCTCGCTGAGCCATCCGAGGCGTTGTTTCAAGCGGTCTTCAAGAAGCTGGACACTGTTTTGGGAGAGAGGTTTTCTGCCTTCACTGTAAAGAAGACTGAACATAACCATAAGGTCTCTTCTCCACATCCTGTTCTAAGAGGTCTCGTAGGGAAGGAGATTTATCTAGGGAAGGAGATTTATCTCCTTCTTCATCACTCCCTCATCATTGTATCAGAAGGAGGATTAAGGAATTTGTGGTTTCAGCTTCTCTGAGCGGGGGGACCTTCTGCCTCTCACAACTGTCTCCCCTATGCACGTCTGTGTTCATGCAAGTGAGAAGGGTGCTTCGCCAGCTGCCCTGCAAGGTCATTCTTCCCATCGCCGGTTCGTGTTTGTGGGGTTGACACTGGAGCATGCGGAAGGGAGGCATCCTCGTCTTCGTTGCATGGTCGTGTCTCCCCAATGCGTGCTGGTAATGCATCATCTTCTCTTCATGACTGTGTATCTCCTCATGAACGTATTCGTGACAGTATGAGTGTCGAGTCTTCACCTTTTTCCATACACGGACGTGTTTCAGGCTTGCACATACATGCTGATGATTTTGGAGGTACTCCTTCTTTGTCTGTTCCGGTTCCAGTTCATCGGCGTAAGGACGATAAGGCGCCGATTAAAAGGTCGAAAGTTGTAGAGACAGGAGGGGTACAAGCTGTGTGTAAGGATTCGTCGCTTGACAAGACTGTGGTTGACAGTCAGGAACGTGAGGCTTCCCTGGCCCGTGGATGGATTCCTCGTTCTCCTGAAAGAAGTCTTAATTTTAGGAGTCAGCTGACTTCAAGTAGCTCTCTTCGGCAATGTTCTGTCTCGGGACCATGCTCGGTTGACGTCTCACGGACGTGTACTCATCTTGTCACGTCCACGTATGCTGTTCCTTCCGTGAATGCGTGCGTGTTTCGCCTGACATACATGTACGTAATCGTTTCAGCGACGGTGTACGTGGTTTTTCACACAAACCTGTACGCAGTTCGAGCCAGGACTGTGCACAAGTGTCGTTGCTTGATGATGCTCGGGAACCTTTGGTAGCTGGGTCTTCGAGTGTTAGAGACTTCTCTTCTAACAATAATGTCCAGAATGCTAGGCTCCTTAGGGAACCTTCATCAGTGTTGCGGCAAAAGGAGGACGATACTGCCAAGCCGCCGCCTTCATGTCATCAGTCACCGTTGTCAGAGCAGGAGGGTTAGAGTGAGTAGTGGTGTGCTTATTGGCTTACAAGATCATCAGCACAGATTTCTAGGGCAGTTGTGTGTAGGAGCCCAACCTTCATAGGGACAGCATCACAGGATAACATCTAGGGTGTCCTCCCAATGTCAGTGATCAGCTAGCTCTCCCAACAGCAACTCCCACCACAAGCAACCAACAACTTATTTGTGTGGGCATCGTCGCTTCTATATATGCTTGAGATGACCAATGACTTTCTTGTTTTCATGTTTCGGACGTAGACTGCTGGTCAGTTGTCTCCCATTCCTTCGGGGATCCAAATCCTACCATGTAGCTGGAAAAGAAATCATAGGTGGCCAGCTGTAAGTTCAAAGGAAGGATTTTACAATAGCAAAATCATTTACACTTGAGAGGCAATGGTCAGAAGGGGTGGAGAAACACGTGTGGTTCAGATCAGGTAGCAAGGGGGTCAAGTAAGGAAAAGGTGTGAAGAACTCTCTAGTGATTTCACTAATGACTTTGGAACACTTCTCAGGAGTGTTAGGATTTCTACTTAATTAAGCTCGTGGGGCAAATCCTCTTAACCCTTTAACGCCGATTGGACGTATTAAACGACGAAAATTGTCTGTCGGGTGCCGATTGGATGTATGGTACATCGACGAAAAAAGTTTTTTTAAAAATTCGCGGAAAAATAGTTATAGGCCTACTAGGCGAAAACTTTTGAATCACGCGCCTTGGGGGATGCTGGGAGCTCACGGATCAAGGTGTTGTTTTGTTTACAATCGTTACCCAGCCGCCCAAGCGCGAATTTCTTTCTTCTCGCACTAAAAAGCATCAGCGACACATCTCAGAAATTATTTCGTCACTTTGACATAATTTTTGCACCATTTTATATTAGCCGTTACATGGAGTATTATATATGAAAATGTGAAGAATTTCATGTAGAATACAACTAAAAACAACTCATGGTTGTAGCTTTTATCAGTTTTGAAATATTTTCATATAAATAACGATGTGCCAAAATTTCAACCTTCAGTCAACTTAGACTCTACTGAAATGGTCGAAAAACACAATTGTAAGCTAAAACTTTTATATTCTAGTAATATTCAATCATTTACCTTCATTTTGCAACAAATTGGAAGTCTCTGGCACAATATTTCGATTTATGGTGAATTTATGAAAAAAACTTTTTCCTTACATCCACGCAGTAACTCTTCCACAAAAATCTTAAATTTTTTCGTCCGATTGTCGTAATGTTTGTACCATTTTCAATAACCATTACATAAAGTTTTATATATGGAAATGTGTGCAATTTCATTTAGAATACAACTAAAAACAACCCATGGTTGTAGTTTTTATCAGTTTTGAAATATTTTCATATAAATAACGATAAGTGCCAAAATATCAACCTTCGGTCAACTTTGACTCAACCGAAATGGTCGAAAAACGCAATTGTAAGCTAAAACTCTTACATTCTAGTAATATTCAATCATTTACCTTTATTTTGCAACAAGTTGGAAGTCTCTAGCACAATATTTCTATTTATGGTGAATTTATGAAAACAAAATTTCTTTACGTCCGCGTGGTAACTCTTCCGAAAAAAAATCAGAAATTTTTTTCGTCCGATTGTCGTATTGTTTGGACCATTTTAAATTAGCCTTTACATAAATTTTTTATATATGAAAATGTATGCACAAATTTTATGTAGAATACATCTAAAAACAATCCATGGTTGTAGCTTTTATCAGTTTTTGAAATATTTTCATATAAATAACGATAAGTGCCAAAATTTCAACCTTCGGTCAACTTTGACTCTACCAAAATGGTAAAAAAACGCATTTGTTTCATGAAACTTACTGTCAGATATATATAGCTGATTTTCTGAAGTCCGACAGAATTTTAAAAACTTAGTACCCATTCCCCCCGCCGCTGGGAGGCGGGTATCAGGAACCATTCCCATTTTCTATTCATAATTTTTTTCTGTCGCTGGTGCTGAAAACACCTGTTTTCAGTACCTCCGTCTTAGGATTTTGGAAACTTCATTGCCGCTAAGTATCCTAATTGTCTTTTGATTTATTTACTTGAATTTGTGGGATTTGTGGCTAGGCATACGCTATCTTAAATTGATTTGAATTTGATTCATTTTTGCATAAAATATCTGAATCTAGTTAGGCTAGTTTCAGACGGGTTGTCTGCAAAGATAGGGTGTGGCTACCGAAAGCTTCGGTAGATCCGCACTTGGTATGTACGAGGGGTAGGGGTCTTGCTTCTTTGTTGAGATTTGTCATGTAAGGAGTGTGAGAACTTTGTCTAATTCCAGTAATGGAAGACGTATGATTGCGTACGTACGGCAATTAATCAGTAAACATGTCTAATTCCGTAAGGAAGACGTATGATTCGTATGTACGCAATTAATTCAGTAAACAAAGTCAGGGTAGTGAACCTGCTAACCTTCCTGTAGACTTTATTTTGCCTAACCCTGTAGTATGCCTACGGGCTATGAATCTGTTCTACGAGAGGTGCTCGCTCTCCTTCTATGCTGTGAAGTGCTACTTCTGGTAATTGTTACTCCTAACCCTGCAGTGTTGCCTTCGGGCCCTAAGCAAGTTGGTTAAGCAGTGTCTGTAGAGGAATTACCTTTCTCTGATACTCTTTCGATTCGTATCTTAGAATCGAAAGTGCTTGCTTTAGAGAGTAAAAGTGAAGTGCAGAAGTGGTTAACGAAGTGCAGTGATACCCCTTGTGTGGTGGGAGGGTGCGTCAGATCGGCCTCGTTCGCCTCTAGGGCCGGGGACCTCTGCTTGACTCCCAGGACCCGGGGAGGGAGCATGTCGAAAGCCTAAGGAGGGTTACAAGGAAACCCCCACCGATCTGGCGTGCCTTCGGCAGTTTCTGATGAAAATCCCCAGACTGCCAAAGTGCGTGCGCGTGCATTCGAATCCTGAAAGATTGCTTCTCGTCCTCCGAAGCGTCCTCCCCATGCAGGGGTTGGAGCTTTCGGAAGGACTCGCGCCTCTAAATAGAAAACGCTTTATAGAAGAGGACGCTTCACGTCCTCTCTCTCTCTCTCGTTATGCGTTTCAGTGAGAAGTAAGAAGGCGAAACGTCGCCTGAACTCTTGTCCGTCTTTCCACCGAGAAATACGTAAGAGAAGTCATAGTAGCAGGAAGCTTTTGAGAGCGGACGCCCGGGACGCTCGGATGGACTCCAGGCGCGCGCGGGTGGCACGCCAAGTGCGCGCCCAGTGGACGCCGATGCGCGCTCCAGTGGACGCCGAGCGCGCTCCAGTGGACGCCGAGCGCGTTCCAGTGGACGCCGAGCGCGAGCCAGTGGACGCCGAGCGTGCACCAGCGCACGCCAGGTGTGTCGCCTGGCTGAACGTTTCTGTTGAACTCTTCAAGCTCTTGTTTCAGATATGGGCCTAAAGAATGTTTACCTCTACCTCCGGTGATACCTTCTACCTACCTCACCTGCAAAGAATGTGAAGTAGGCAGTGCTTCGGAGGAAGTTTAAAGTGAACAGACAACTTCTTCTTCGAAACCCAGCAAGACATCGGGTTTCGTGAATTCAAGAGGTCTCTGTCAATTAATATTGCTTTCGCATAGGTGGATGGAGTTAAGGAAAGCTCAAGGGAAGATCTCGTTTGCTCTACCGCAACCTTTGCCATTCGGCCAATAAATTTAAGTTGCCACTACCGCAGTCAAGACTTTGCGATAAGGCAGTTACGGGTTATGTAAGGCTCGATGTCCTGCACGTCAGGACTCTCGGCAACGTTCAGTGGGATTCTTGCAAAGGCACTCATCAAAAGGACGCTCTTCAGGAAAGCGCAAGACAGACTTCCTTTGCCATACTGCCAATAAATTTTGAGCTTTAGCAGGCATTAGGTTGTGATACGGGAGAGGAAGCTGGTTGGAGAGTTTTCTTCCTCTTTCCCCAGGATAATTTTGCAAGCTTTTTTAGCCCATCTGAAAGGGTTTTTCAGATGATAGATTTTGTTAGTTTCTAGTCGGGACTACGCTGCCGAATTGAACATCGTCGTTCTACCTGCCGTAAGCCCAGTCTCTTAACAGGATTCTTGCCCCTTCCTCGTTTGAGACGGAATCGAAAAAAATTAAATGCTTGACTCCCTGGATTACGTTTTGTCAATTCAGTGACTTTCCCCCCATTGACAATATACTTTCGTTTTGTCAAGTAAGTGGGTATCCCCTCATTGACAAAATATCTCTTTGTCCCGTAAATGGGTTAGTTCTCATTGACAAACATCTCATTAACTTGATATTGCGTAAGCGAATAAGCTCTTATTGACAAGATTCGAAGAGCTCTCATTCGTCATTCGCAGACATCGTACAAGAAATAGACTTGTAGACTACGTCAATGAACGCTTATGTCCAGTAACATAAGAAGCTTGAGCTGACTGCTTCGATTCTCTTAAGTTTTGTTCATGACAAAACTTGCCTGTCGATATGTATTGTAGCTGTATTTCCGAATTCAGCTATATATGTCTGCCAGGTAAGTATGAACAAACTTTATTGTGATATAATTTCATATTTTGCCTTGCGTTATTTTACTTCTGGTTGGTTCAAGTCATATACGCTTGCTGTAGTTACCTCTTCGGATGGAACAACCGAGAGGTCTATTGTCTATTTTAAGGACATTTAATCGTTACTCCCTGCAGCCTTCCAGGAGTTTCCGATTTATCTTTTACCGTTGTATGGTAGTGTTCTGACGACACAAAACGCATCTATATATTTAGCGTTTTCTGTTTCGCTTAAATATACCAGCTTGAGAGTCTTTCGGCTCAAAAAAATAACGGGCCTATTTCTTCGTAGAATAGGGTAGCTGGCAACCCAGACATAAAGTTAAGAGACGACGTTCGTAAGCTGCTGGCTGCTGCTGTCACGCTGTGTCTGTCTTCCAGTCCAACCGAGCCAAGTAACAGATCGGGCGCTGTCATGCGCCGTAGGTTACGTCTCTCTCTCCTGCGGGATTGACTCTAACTGTATCTCTGTGCTGGCGGTTACGTCTCTCCTGCGGGATTGACTGACTAACTGTAACTCTGCCCTACAATCACGGACTTTAGCCTAAGATTGAGGGGATTTCTTACGTGAATGAATAAACGTGCATTCGTTTTGCCTTACTATGTTCAACAGAGTTTATCTCTTAATCCTTTCGGTGCTCGTTACCGCACGGTATAGAACTACGAGTCTACCGCAACATTGCACTTTTATATGCTCTCCTGCTTAGGCAAGCGCAGCCTTATTAGGGAAGTAAGCATACTCGGGGAGGGAATGGATGAGCTTGCTGGGGACCATTTCCTTCCTGAAGAAGTTTGTTTCCCCGAATAGACTGCAATTCAGACCACAGTTTTTTTTTTCCTACCGGGAAACTGAAATATTATTCAAGATCTAGGAATGATTCTGAACATCTCTCAGTGCGTTTATCACCTGAGTGATAGAAAGAAGGTGCCGGACATCTGGATAGGGTTTCAGATGTCCTGGATCTTAATCTGAAAGAAGTAAAAGCGATTTCGGTAGTCCTCCAGTCCTCGTAACGAGTTTTGGGAACCAGTGGTCCAGATCACTCTGATATTCCACAGCTCTCTCATATCTTAAGAAGTATCTTCTCTCGGTCCCTGTTCGAGTTTACGAGAAAGCCTATTATAACAACAGGCGTAGAATGTAACGATCCTCTAGAGGTTCGTTACCGGATTGCAAAAGTCCGTACGAATCGTCTCGATCGACGGCAGCAACTATTGACTTCCGAGTGGAATCTTTCTTTAGAAGTAAGTTGATTAGTTGTGGAGACTTTAGGGACGCCCTTTCATTCTTCTCTTCGATATGTTGAGGACGAAGAGGCTTCTTCTTCTCTGCTCCCTTATTCTCGATCCGGGATCGGTACTATTAAACGCCATCCTATGAATAATTGAACGGGGATGGATATTTAGTCTCTTTTCCCCTTTTTTCAATCGCTTAGGAAATGTAATAAGAGGATTTATGACGTCACAGGGAGCGACAAGACGCTGATCGCCCCATGTTTGGCCTTCAGGATCCTGGATTCACAGAGGTCACATACTTCCTAGTTCACTTTCCAAGGACCTTTTCCGAGAGTCGGTCTACTCTAACTCGAAAGGTACCTATAACCTCTCCGCTCTGAGTCTTGACTACGTTCAGGCTATCGAGATGTTGACAGGAATAAGATTACCGTCTTCCATTTCCGTCTGAAGAATGGGATAAGCTGGCAGTCACAACTATTAAAGAATACGCAAATATGTTGTTGACGGCCTTTGGGCTCAGGAGATTTGCGTCTGTCAAACAACAAAGCCCTTCACGATCTTTGAGTTCTGTGGAATCTCGAACCTCGCTCACCATCTACTTTTTGTCTCACCTGTTTTCTCGGAGTCAGACACTCGTGCGAGATCAGGCGACATATAGTAGCCCTGAGTTTCTTGTTGACGAAGTCGGTTGCGTTTATACACCCCCGATGATCGTGTAACATGAGACCAGGTTGGACTGTCAGGCATTCTTCCTTCGGGACTGAATCGCCTTTTTGCTCCTCGCTCCTTTCTCCTCACCTACCCCAGAAGCTCGAGTCAGAGTTGATTCGCTGACGACGTTGGGTTGCGTTGATACACCCCCAAGGTTTGCTTAGATTGAATCGCGCCCAGGCAGTCCAGACACTCATCCTTCAGCGAAGAATAGTGCCTTATGGTCTTCAGGGTACAGCCTTGCTGTCCTTGATTCGTCTGAACTGGTCAACTGGTCGGTCACCTGACTTTAGTACAGACGGACTGACTGCATGTCCAGATCGAAGCTTTCAATATGGAACTTAGACGTAGTCTGAAGTTCTTGATGTCAAAGCATTCGAACCTCTCCTACCTGTTAACTTCTTGCATGTGATCAGGAAGGCCTTCTTCTAACCACCCTAGATACGACAAAGAGGGTTAGTGAGATTTTAAGCCATCGTCACAAGTTTTGGCGTTTAGAGAACACAAGGCGGTGTGCTCTCTAACCCCTTCCGTTGTGGCCTAAGAATGGTAACCACCCCGTTTTGTCCTTGGGCCAGGAGCTTGGAAGCAAGGATGGCACAAGTTAGTGGGCAGGAGCCAGAGAGAGTCCTGTGCCCTGTCGGGTCTCTCAAGTTTTATCTACATAAAACTCAAGAAAGTCGAAGTCAATCAGGCAATCTGCAGTGTTCCGAAAAAGACCAGACTTGCCCATATCGAAGAACAGCCTGGCTTTAGTGTTAAGGAGTTCTTTCAAAAATGCTCCTTCATTGTGTTTGCACAAAGATTTGAAATCTTTTATCTGAATGCTCACGAGGTGAGGGCGCGGCCTCGGAAGCATTTCAACAGAGCATGGCACTCAGCAACATCCTGAGTACCATGTTTTAGCGAAGCAACTCTGTGTTCACTTCACACTCCCTGCGAGATGTGAAGATGGCATATGAGATCTGCTGCTCGCTAGGGCCATACGTGTCTGCAGACAATCTTGGGGGCAAGAAGTACACTCATCCTATCCTGTAGAAAATGGTTAGGAAGAGCTCTTAATTTAGTTGTGGAGTCGCCGACAATGGCGACTTCTTAACTCTTAAGCCTTAGTTAACACACCTTAACTTTGGCTAGGTTGGTCAGGTGGTGATATATATATTTATATATATATATATTTATTTTACTTCTTAGCCCTCATGGTATGGTCAATATGGTCTAGTCACGTCGTGGTCTCGACCCCTGTTGACAGATCATCTGGAGTGCACCAGCTATATAGGTCTCTACCTCGCTGGCAACTCTAGTAGCACAAGCAGACTTACGTGGCAGTAACCACGAAGCCAGCTATGCTAACAGTGGAACCAAGATGTAAATCATCTGCATGCATTTGTTTCCCAAAATCCTTCTATCTGTCCCTTCCCACCTCCAAAGGTGGGATTCAGCTATATATATATGCTGAACAGGTTAAGTTTCATGAACAAATAAAATGATATTGTTATGATACAATAAAGTTTGTTCATACTTACCTGGCAGATATATATAATCAAGTATACCCACACCTCCCCTCAGGGGACAGTGGAAATAAAAATTATGAATAGAAAATGGGAATGGTTCCTGATACCCACCGCCTCCCAGCGCGGCGGGAATGGGTACTAACCACCTGGCGACCACTGCGTGTGTCGGAAGTTTTTAAAATTCTGTCGACTTCAGAAAAATACAGCTATATATATATCTGCCAGGTAAGTATGAACAAACTTTATTGTATCATAACAATATCATATTGTAAGCTAAAACTATTACATTCTAGTAATATTCAATCATTTACCTTTATTTTGCAACAAATTGGAAGTCTCTAGCACAATATTTCGATTTATGGTGAATTTATGAAATAAACTTTTTCCTTACGTACGCGTGGTAACTTCCGAAAAAATCTGTAATTTTTTCGTCCGATTGTCGTAATGTTTGGACCATTTTAAATTAGCCGTTACATAAAGTTTTATATATGAAAATATGCACAATTTTATGTAGAATACAACCAAAAACAACCCATGGTTGTAGCTTTTATCAGTTTTGAAATATTTTCATATAAATAACGATAAATAGAAAAAATTCGACCTTCGGTCAACTTTAACTCGACCAAAATGGTCGAAAACTGCAATTGTAAGCTATAAAACTTACAGTCTAGTAATATTCAATCAATTACCTTCATTTTGCAACAAACGGGAAGTCTCTACCACAATATTTCTATTTATGGTGAATTTATGAAAATAGCTTTTTTTTTACGTCCGCACATTACGAATTCATGCATAATTTTGTGATAATATTTTCTCTGTGTTGCCTTAATCGTTTTACAATGTGTTATATACCAAAATGATTGCAATTTAGTGTACAATACAACAACAAAAATTAACTCGTTAGCTTTAACCGTTTTGCTCACAGCGCGATTTGTATACAATTATATCTGAAATTTTTTTTGCGCTGTCATATATCCCAATACTTATATATGATGATATTTTTTTTCATTTTTGATGGCTGCATACTAAGCATCAGGCAATGACAAAAAAGGAGCCAAAAATGAACTCTTAATCTTGAAAACTAAGCGTGCTGTGATTTAAAAAAAAACATTTTTTCCGCTTCGGCACTCACTCGCAAATGCCGCCGGCGTACGGGAGACGTTTTTAAAATATCGCTTCGGGGTTTAAGGGTTAAATGACTTTTGTGGGTTGATGTCTGAATTACTTTATTCTCAACATTTGCGAGAAAATGTGATGATCCAAAGCGACTGGCTTTAAAAACAATATGGGACATGTTCTATTTACTTTCTTTATTTATTCAACTTTTCTTTAGCTACATCCTTGTTTTAAGATTTAAGGATAAGCATCAGCCAACTCACAAAGTGACATCTGTAACAATATGTATCCTTTAGTCATTCAATTGTTCCTAGTTCCAAGCAGATTTCCAGTACAATTTTATTTTAAAATTTTTTGGATACTGGTAAGGGACGGCCTTTGGCCTGGTGTTGAAAATTAGTTTACTAAGAGATAGACACTCATCCCATTGCTCTTTTAGAGAAAAATTATTTTCATGAGAGATAAACATTCATTCCATTGCTCTTTTGGCTTACAGTCACCACCCTACTTACAAACATTCACAGATACGAACTGACAGGGTCACAAGTTCAAATTTTTCTCTGCACACCTATCTTGTGCTAATAAGAATTTTTACAAAATACCGGACACAGGGAAGGAGAAGAACGTGATCCTTTAACTTCTTCCTTGATTATCCCAAGTATTCTCATGATTAACTAACTATGCTGTTCTTCATACAACTGCAAGAATATTTGTTCATATTCATAAAATCTTCCTACTTATTTTTGTCTTTCTGATTTAACTCATTCTGTGGTGAATTCCCAGTTTCTATATATCCTCTCGATTCCCATTTTATAAATTTCCTTTCCCCACAGGAAATGTATAGTATGTATGAATTTTTACAAAATACCGGACACAGGGAAGGAGAAGAACGTGATCCTTTAACTTCTTCCTTGATTATCCCAAGTATTCTCATGATTAACTAACTATGCTGTTCTTCATACAACTGCAAGAATATTTGTTCATATTCATAAAATCTTCCTACTTATTTCTGTCTTTCTGATTTAACTCATTCTGTGGTGAATTCCCCCCACCCGTTTCCACTATATATCCTCTCGATTCCCATTTTATAAATTTCCTTTCCCCACAGGAAATGTATAGTATGTATGTTTGTCAAAAGATAGCGTTGTGCATTGTTTACTTTTGAACACAAATTTTATATTCTTTTTACCTTTCTAGCATCTGAATTATTCTTTATAATACTGTATGATTTAAAATGCAGTAAAATAATACTGTATAATCTATGACCTTTGAGTTAACTTAGGAATGTAAACAGCAACAAAACTTGAACACAACTTACGAACAATTTAAGGTGCAAATGGCCATCTGGAACGTATCTTGTTCGTAAGTAGCATGGTTTCCTTACTTCAGAAACAGAATTTATGCAGTAATGTTGTGTTATTTTGCCAGTTATGTATTGGTATCCCAGATTGAAGAGATATCACTTCACTTAATACTAGTCACAGTTATAAATTACCAACAGTTTTGTTACTTTTGAATAGTCTACTTTCTCAGTCAGCAGTTGGTTAGATATATATACAGGCAGTCCCCTGGTTATCGGCAGGGTTTCCATTCCAATGGCTTGATGATAACCGAAGATCAGTATGTATTAGCGCCATTACTCTATTATCGGCATTAGTAACCAGAAAGCGGCACATTTCGGTGCTGAAAATCCGTGGTTTTCAGTGCTAGACAAGTGCCACAACCAGATCACTGATAACTGGGGACTCCTGCATATATTTTTTTTTTAATTTTTGATTACAGTACAGTATATTAAAGTATTTGTAAGGTTTTAAAGTTAGCTGTTATCTTCAACTTGAAGTTTATGGGTCATTGCAGTAAATAAATTATTATTTGAAGTACTACTCTGTATTAAAAGAGATGTTAAAGTTTGATAGCCTTTGCAGATTGTTGTAAAGTTTGATAGCCTTTGCAGATTGTTGTAAAGTTTGATATCCCTTGCAGATTGTTGTTCCCAGGGGTCCTATCAAAGCTAAGGGACTTTTGTTATCATGCATTCGAGACAATAACCCCTGCCTGTTTTTAGAGCCCAAAGTGCTCTATCGTGCTGCAGTTGAGATGGTCCCCACAAAAGAGTACACACTACCTTTGTCTTCAGCTGACATTTTGGATGAAGGTAATTACTTTTTCCTATTGAAATTGAAATTTAAGTTTAGTTAATACAGTAGGGGGAAACACCGCCTTGGATCCACCGTCAGCAGGTGGATCATCATTATTCACTCTATATTTAATTGATGAAACAAGAATACAATTACATCTTTAAACATACCATTCAAAAGATTTAGGTTTCGTCAACATAATGCGATATATGAAAGTGCCATACGAACTAAAATAAGCATGTGAGGTCTTTGAAAAATATGTTTTCAAGGCAGTTTTTAAATTCAATATGGTGCTGACCAACAGAAGTGCCGTTCGTAACCAACATTGATGCCACGTCCTTCCCAGTGCTCATTTGAACAGTATAAGCATATATATGTAATGTTTATTGATCTTACTCAAGATTGCAGTTATAATCAGCACAATAAAACAACATTTTGTTGTCTGTATTAGTGAAAGTATGAAACTTCTTATTCCTGGGGTCATGGTTTGAACTGAAATTTATTTTTACCTTGAAATTGGTGGTTTTATCCTTTTTGCCATCACAACTGAAAGTCCACAGTGCTTATTTGATTGTAATTATACACATTTTGGTCTTAATTCACTCCAAATTGCACTTGAACTACGTTGCTGTTCCTGGCTCCTAAGGGCTCACTCCACAAACAGTTGAGGGCAGCACATGGCTACACTGTTTATGAGGTGCAAAGCTTTATTCCCATAATTGTTTACCTTACTCATTATTTAGTTTAACTTTACTTTGCTACTTCAAAATGTTTATTTTAATTCTTGTCCATTCCTTTTTTACAACCAAATTAACCCCGAAAAATTACAGATATTTCTAAAGTAGATAGGAGCAGACGACGGCAAAATTTCATCGTTGCCAATTTAGTGGAGCTTCACACATACGCTGATGCATTTACAAACTGTTTCCGTGAATTCTAGTTGTCATAGTAATGCAATAATGATAAAATTGTTCTAAATTGTATATATACTACCAATAGATATGCTAATTTCACTTATTTCCCAAGATTTGTATAAGTCTTATACCCAGTTTGGAGGGTAAACACATACCAATTGACAATACTGATAAACAATAGAAGAGTGCGAACAATGGCGTAGCTACTGTTCACAGCGACTGTTGATATTTGAGTCAGGAATCTAGTTACTTTTTCAACAACTAATATTTTCAAATTAATAATCATGAATATGTAAAAAATTTATGCAATTCATGACCTTATACTGCTGTTAAACTATTTATTTAAATAATTATTTAGTGCACGCTTCTTTCTACCGAAAAAGCGTCAAGTGTCCTTGGATCCCTCATGGGCGTCGTCATTGTTGACGATTGTTGTGAAGAAAGTGCCCCAGTGTCTATGGGTAAAAGTGGTGTGCAGAATTAGCACATGGAAGGGAAAGTTTATTGACACAAGTGACTCCGCAAACATTGAGATGGCGTCAATCTTCTACATTTTTGGTGTTATAAGTAAAAATTTCAAAAGCGTCGTGGAGGTATGTTTGCGCTGCGCATGGCTAGACTTTCATTAACCTCTGTTTAATCTTATAATAGGACCTAATTTCTAACTTTGGAGAAAATACTTACTTCGAAAGGATAGTAGAGGTCTGAAGCTGTTGCTCTCACCACCGATGTCAGGACGTGTTAAAGTACTTTTTCAGAGGGTAGATCCACACGCGGTGAAAGCTGGATCAGCTAGTCCAGTCGGTTGTTTCCCCTGTATGTTAACCCTTAAATGCCGACTGGACTTATTGTATGTCGACTAAAATTGTCTGTCGGGTGCCAAGTTGACGTACGGTATGTCGACTACAAAATGTTTTTTTAAATATTCGCAGAAAAATAGTTATAGGCCTAGTTTGCGAAAGATTTTAAATCACGCTCCTTGAGGGATGCTGGGAGTTGACAGATCACACTGTTGTTTTGTTTACAACCGTTACCCAGCTGAGCATCCGCGAATTTCTTTCTTCTCACACTACAAAGCATCAGCGACGCATCTCAGAAATTCTTTCGTCACTTTGTCGTAATTTTTGCACTGTTTTATATTAACCGTTACGTAGAGTTTTATATATGAAAATATGTGCAATTTCATTTAGAATACAACAAAAAACAACCAGTGGTTGTAGCTCTTATAAATTTTGAAATATTTTCATATAAATCATGATAAGTGCCAAAATTTCAACCTTCGTTCAACTTTGACTCGACTGAAATGGTATGGTCGAAAAATGCAATTGTAAGCTAAAACTCTTATATTCTAGTAATATTCAATAATTTAACTTCATTTTGCAACAAATTGGAAGTCTCTAGCACAATATTTTGATTTATGGTGAATTTTTGAATAAACTTTTTCCTTACGTCCGCACGGTAACTCGGCCAAAAATCTCAGAAATTCTTTCTTCACTTTGTCGTAATTTTTGCACCGTTTCATATTAGCCATTTCATAAAGTTTTATATATGAAAATGTGCACAATTTCATGTAAAATACAACAAAAACAACCCATGGTTGTAGCTTTTATCGGGTTTGAAATATTTTCATATAAATCACGTTAAGTGCCAAAATTTCCACCTTTGGTCAACTTTGACTTGACTGAAATGGTAAAAAAACGCAATTATAAGCTAAAACTCTTACATTCTAGTAATATTCAGTTATTTACCTTCATTTTGCAACAAATTGGAAGTCTCTAGCACAAAATTTCAATTTATGGTGAATTTTTATAAAAAACTTTTTCCTTACGTCCGCGTGCGGTAACTCGGCCGAAAATCTCAGAAATTCTTTCATCACTTTGTCATAATTTTTGCACCGTTTTATATTAGCCATAACATAAAGTTTTATATATGAAAATGTGTGCAATTTCATGTAGAATAAAAAAATAACTTGGTTGTAGCTTTTATCATATGAATCACGATGTGCCAAAATTTCAACCTTCAGTCAACTTTGACTCAACCGAAATGGTCGAAAAATGCAATTGTAAGCTAAAACTCTTACATTCTAGTAACATTCAATCATTTACCTTCATTTTGCAACAAACACGAAGTCTCTAGCACAATATTTCGATTTATGGTGAGTTTTTAAAAGAAACTTTTTTTTTTTTTTTTTTTTTTTTTTTTTTTTACATCGCGCATTACGAAATGTTAAGACCGAAGAAGGTTGTTAGTTATGAAAAATACAAATTAATTACTAATTTGGTATTTTGTGATAATATTTTCTCTGTGTTCCTTTGATCGTTTTGCATTTAGTGTACAATACAACGAAAAAAATAACTCATTAGCTTAACCGTTTCGCTCACAGCGCAATTTGTTTACAATTATATATGAAAATTTTTTTTGCACTGTCATATATTTCAATATTTATATAAGATAATGATTTTTTTTTCCATTTCTGATGGTTGCATACTAACTTCAGGCAATGACAAAAAAAGGAGCCAAAAATGAACTCTTAATCTTAAAAACTAAGCGTGCTGGGATTTTTTAAAACTTTTTTTTCCGCTCAGCACTAACTCCTGAATGCCGCCGCATACGGCAGACACTTTTTGTAAATAGAGGCTCGGCGTTCAATGTTTCCGCTGCTACTGCAGAAAAATTTTAAAGATTCCAAGGACTTTAGGTAGTGACGTTTAAAGACTGTCGGAGATTTCCATCCAGTATACTTTTTAAGATCCTCAAAGTTCATATGTTGAAAGTAGTTAATTGAGGTGGCTACTCCTCTGATGTCATGTGCTTTAGGAAATGAATCAGGATTGGCTTGTTTAATGAAGTAAAGGATCTGTTTTACCGATAAAGTACAGGGGGTCCTCGAGTTACGACGTTGATCCGTTCTTACGATGCATCGTAACACGAATTTCAGCGTAAGTCGGAACATTGAAAAATACCACATGATTTAATGTAAATACCTATCAATAACAACGAGAGAACAATTCCTTACCTTTATTAGTTTGATTGGCTTGCACACTGGAGAGGAAGCTGCGGTGCTGGAGAGACTGGGGGAGGTTAGTGAAGAGAAAAGAACCTCCAGAAGTTGCTGGAGATGCTGAGGCAGATGATTCTTGAGGTGAGGCAGAACATACCTAGTACTGGAGATGCTGAGGCAGGTGATTCTTGAGGTGAGGCAGAACATACTAGTGAAGATGTTGCAGGTGAGTCTTTAGGTGAGGCAGAACCTACAGAAGGTGCTGGAGATACTGGGGCAGGTGAGTCTGGGTTAGCAGAACATTCAGAAGGTGCTGGATTAGCAGAGGCAGCTGAGTAGAGGGTACAGGATCTTCTGCAGCCTCTTACCATTCTTAAAATACTGCTCCAGGTTAGTTGAACAGAGAGAGACACCTTTTCATCCAAGATCTCCTTGTACAACTGCATCAAATCCATGGACGCCTCTGGAAACCCTAGTGAACCTGTCCAAGTTGGGATCCTGAGCCTCAAAAGTTGACAACGCTTGCTGCAACTCTGCAAAACCTCTTATCAAGTCCTGCCTTGTGAAAGCCTTAGGCTCTGGGGTGGGTGCTTCTTCTTCTTCCTCTATTATCTGCTTCTCCAGTTGTATCAGGTCCTCAGCAGATAACTCCTCGCCATGAGGACTCCGCAGCTCTGTAACAATCATCAACCTCCATCTCCAAATTGATTTCCTTACTCAGGGCAACAACGTTCTTGACAACTAGCTGAACTGTGTCCTCAAACCCAACCATGGAAATCATTCACAAATTGAGGACAAATTTTCTTCCAGACACCATTCATGTTTGTTTGCTTAACCTCCTCCCAGGAATTAGCAATGTTCTTTACAGCATCAAGGATGTTGTAGGATTTCCAAAAGTCCTTCAGAGTCAAGTCCTTCTTGGTTTCAGTTGCCTGTAAAGCCATAGCAATTGTCCTTCGTAGGTAGTAGGCCTTGAACGAAGCAATCACTCCTTGGTCCAATAGGCTGTAAAAGGGCCGTGGTATTAGGTGGAAGGTAAACCACCTTGACATTAGGGTTGAAGTCTCCCAGCTGGGCAGGGTGTCAGGGCATTGTCCAGCACTAGCAACACCTTAAAGGGGATACCCTTGGAGGCGCAATACCGCTCCACACTTGGAACAAAATGGTTTACGAACCAGTCCTCAAACACTGCAAGTGTCACCCATGCCTTCTTGTTGGACTTCCAAATTACTGTAGTTGACCCTTCCAAATGCCTTGAGTGCCCTTGGATTTTCAGCCTGATACACCAACAAGGGCTTCAGTTTGAGTCGCCAGCAGCATTACCCCAAGAAGTAAAGTTAGCCTCTCCTTGCTGGCTTTATGACCGGGTGCTGACTTCTCCTCCTTGGCGATGTAAGTGCGGTTAGGCATACGCTTCCAAAACAAAAACCTGTCTCGTCTACGTTAAACACTTGCTGAGCAGAATAACCCCCCTCCTTAATTATCTCAGACAACGCTTTAGGAAATTCACTCGCTGCTTTTCTCATCCCACTAGCAGCTTCACCTTGCAATTTAAGGTTTATGGTAATTGGCCCGAGCCTTAAATCGCATAAACCAACCCCTACTAGCCACAAACTATTCACTTTCACTTCCCTCCCCCTTTTCTTTTTTTTTTTTTCTTTTTTCAACGCTTCAAACAATCTTTTCGCCTTCTCCTGAATCACCATAAGGCTGACTGGGATACGCCGTTGATTTTGGTCTTCCAACCAAAGCACCAATAACCTTTCCATTTCAATTATTAGACCACTACGCTGCTTAGTTATCACTGTCGCTTTCATAGGAGCAGATCCTTTCACATGTTCAACGATGCGCTCTTTATCTTTGATAATGGTAGCAACGGTTGAACGGCTAAGGCCAAGCGAGCGGCCAATGTTTTGTTGGCGTTTCTCCCTTCTCGGATCGCTTTATAATGTCCACTTTAATTCCATGGTGATGGCCTTTCTTTTCTTCGATGCACTACCATCAGAAGAGTCCGCCTTGCGCTTGGGAGCCATAACAAAGAGCAAAAAGTTACAAAACGATACAACACGAGGGAGAGAGAGGCAGTGTAAACAAC
This sequence comes from Macrobrachium nipponense, assembly GCF_015104395.2. Lineage (NCBI taxonomy): Eukaryota > Metazoa > Arthropoda > Malacostraca > Decapoda > Palaemonidae > Macrobrachium > Macrobrachium nipponense. The sequence goes on from NC_061108.1 coordinate 30,710,217, forward strand.
CAAAATGGCGTATGGGCGAGGACTGAGCGTAGCGAAGCGACGCCGTCCTCTCCCCCACAAAGCGTATTCTTCCGCCGTGCGCCTGGAACTAGTTCGCGTTTGTTTACGTTGCTTACGACGCTAAACCGCGTAAGACGGAACGACGCAAAATATTATTTTTTATATTTTTATGGGGGCGCGTTCGTAACCACGAAACATCGTAAGTCGAGACCAGCGTAACCCGAGGACTTACTGTACCACCTTTTTCTCTCATAAAGAGAGAACCTGAGGATCTTTGAGGATGTGCGAGATAGAAAGGCTCTTAAAGTTGATACTGGCAGAGAGAAGGATCTTGCGGAAGTGGGATGACTTTCCCAAGGAGCCCACCTGCAAGAGGATCCTCATTTTTAGCCAAAAAACTACGATCCGGAGCAAGCAAGAACTTCTCCGAGGGGAGGAATTCCACATGACCCGCATCTCTGGATAGAGCCGACAGTTCTGAAATTCTAGCTCCTGAATGCTAGGCTTAATAAGAATAACGTCTTTCCTAAGAAGCATTATGCATGTACAAGACGAGTTGTCAGTATCTGAAGGCTAGTTTGAGGACATCATTTAAGAACCATGAGGACTGCAGTAGGCCTTTGAGAAGGTCTAAGTCTAGCACAGGCTTTAGGAATAGACGTAAAGTAAGATTCTGTTTAGGTCTATCTGGAACCCAACTGGAAGATCTTCCTCAAAGCCGATTTATGAGTAGTAATAGTGCTAGCTGCTAAACCTTTTCAAACAAGGACCTGAAAAAGGATATAGCTAATTAACTGTCCAATGGTTGTAGTGTTTGATTCTTTCAGGAAGGATGCTAATTTTTTAACAGCTGAGTCATATTGTCTAATAGTTGACTCTCTCTTATCTGATTCTAGGAAGAGGATGTTTTTGTGGATCAATGTTAGCATCTTTGTTAGCCGCAAACTTCATGAAGTCCATAAAGTTAGGGTCTGAAGAATTCCTGAGGAAGCGAACACAGTCCTCATTTGTACTGATTGTGACAGCTTGGGATTGGGAATCCGTTGAGGTCGGAGACCCAATTCCAGAAGCAGAGGATACCATTGTTTCTCTTGGGCCAGTCTGGAGCAATCAGAGCTACTAGTCCCTTGAAAGTCCTCAGCTTGCTCAAAACTTTCAGAAGAAGATTCACTGGAGGAAAGACATAAATTTTCCTCCACTGATTCCAATCTAACGACAGGGCGTCGTGCATAAGCCAGAGGGTCCAGGTTGGGGGCCACATAGCAAGGGAGCTTGTGGGTTTGTTTGTGAAGCGAAGAGATCCACTTGGAGACATGGGACTCTCCGGCATATCCACTGGAATGACTGTCGTCCAGGGACCATTCTGATTCCAGAGGGACCGACCGGGACAAAGCGTCTGCTATCACATTTCTTACCCCGCCAGTAGTGAGTGGCGGACAGATGCCATTTGTGTTTGTCTGCTAGAGCAAAGATGGCTATCATGACATGGTTCACATGTTTGGATTTGGACCCTCCTCTGTTGATGCAATGAACTACCATCTGCACGTCCAAAACTAGTCTTAGATGAGACTTTTTCGGGGGAAGAAGTCTCTTCAGGGTAAGAAATACTGCCATTGCTTCCAAGACGTTTATGTGGAGCTGGCGGAATTGAACTGACCAAGTCCCCTGAACTTGTTTGAATTGAGAATATCCCCCCCACCCCCACCCGGACAGGGAGGCATCCGTGTAAATGGTTAACACTGGAAGGGGATATTGAAGGGGTACTAGTTTGGCCAGGTTCTTCACTTTTGTCCATGGACGGAGCTGATTGCGAAGGATCTGTGGAATTACTGACAACTTGTCTCAAGATTTGGCGTTTGCTCTCGATCGCCAAACTCGGTTTATATCTTTCAGCCTTGCTTTCAGGAGGATGTCTGTCACTGAGGCAAACTGAAGAGAACCTAGGATTCTTTCCTGGTTTCTCCTTGATGTCTGTTTGCATTTGAGAAATTGTTTCACAGACTTGGCTATTTCTTTCCGTTTGACCACCGGAATTGACAGATTGTGGGAAGACAAATCCCATTGGATTCCTAGCACTGAAAACGTGACTCTGGAGTAAGTCTGGATTTCGTCTTGTTTATCTGGAAACCCCAGATGTTCCAGAAAATTGAACTACCTTTTTCGTGGCTTTGAGACATTCCTCGACTGTTGGTGCCCAGATCAACCAATCGTCGAGGTATGCTGCTACCATTATCCCATGAGTTCTCAATTGTTGAACCACCACTTCTGCTATTTCGTGAATACCCTGGGGGCTACATTCAGACTGAAGGGCATCACTTTGAATGAGAACGTCTGATTTCCTAGTTTGAAGCCTAGGAATGGGCGGAAGTGCCTGGCTATAGGGATATGATAGTATGCGTCTGTAAGATCGATGGAGCATGTGACGGCTCCACGGGGAAGTAAGGTCCTTACTTGCGAGATGGTAAGCATTTGAACTTGTCGCAACGAATGAAAGAGTTTAGCCTTGACAAGTCTAAGATTACCCTTCTTTTTGTTGAGCCTTTCTTTGGCACGCTGAAATAAGCGACCTTGAAATTTTAGATGCTTGACTCTCGCAATAGCTCCTTTCTGAAGGAGTTCCCTCGCGTAATCTGTCAATTCCTTTGATGGTTCTTGATAAAAAATGATTTGAATTGGAGGGGGAGGGGGATCTTTTGATCCAACTCCAACCCAATCCTTGGACACGATGCTCTGTGCCCATTTGCTGAACCCCCACCTGTGACGGAAGAGGGACAGCCTCCCTCCTACCTGGGGAGCCTCACTGTTGTTGGGCGGGTTGACCTCCGCGCCCTCCTCTGAACTGCCTTCCCCTTGCCGCTCTTCCTGTGCCACGCTGGCGAAAGTGGCCTCTGGCTCTGCTACCTCTCGAAAGCCTATTAAACAAAAGGGAGGGTAAGCCTGACCTTCATACATAGGTTGAAGGCCGCGAGACTGCGTAGGAGGTTGAGGGTTTGCGACTGAGGGGACAAACAGGAGAGGGTTGGGCCTGTTTTGAGGTTGATGGTTGTCCTGTTGGGTAACTGGGACGGCCTGAACGAACTGCTGTTGCTGCTGATGTTTCTGGTAAGGCTGGAACCTTTTACCAGACTTCTTGAGTTTCTTACCAGCAGCAGGGGCGGATTCTTGTTTCATCTTAGAGGAGATGCCCCACCTAGTCTAAGGGCTCTGGTTGAGCCTAGCAGCCTCATGGTGCACCTCATTCACAGCGGACTCTGGGAAGAGGTCCGAACCCCCCACATGCTGGAAGCCAGGAGTCTATTAGGTTCGTGCCTAATAGTGCACTCCTGCAGAACGTGCTTTCGGCAGTTCCTCCTAGCTTGGAAGAAGTCGAAAGCATCCGTCCTGAACTGTTTGGAGCTGAGAACTTGGCCAGAATCTTGAATAGCGGTTCTGTGCCATACGATAGTGCCGCCATTTCGGAGGATCAACGTAGCCTGTTGATTTGCCGCCGGGGAAGATCTGAACGGCCAGCTTCTTATCTAAGATGTACGGCTGGCCCTTGGCGGCGTTCTTCCCGAAGCCGCCCCCACCCACCCAAGCCTTCAGGGTTGCTAGGGCGACTTCCTTCACGGCGGCAGCCTGAAAGAGAAGGGCGAAATGAAGCTTTCTAGTGGCGGGGACGGGGTTTAACAAGCTTATGACAAAGTGTTATTAGTAATACGATAAAGAAGTCAAAAATCGACTTACCCCCCCCACCAAGCTGACTGACAAGGTCATAGCAAATGGTGCAGGCTTCTGGGTGCCAGACGATCATTGCGTTGTGGGTCGTGGCACACGGGGCGTGAGTCCTGCACTCATCATGGCGCAGGGGTCGTACAGCGTCGCGTTACACCCAGGACCTGACAGTTGGTAGCCTGTAAGTGGAAAGATACATAAGTATCAGGAGAACACTTACAACCTAACAATTGCTCCGCTGCATGCCGGAGCGTGAAAGTTAGATTAAACCAGAGCCCCGCCATAATACGTGTGGTAACTAGGCGGTTGGAGTTGTCTAAGGCTACGCCGGAGACAAGAGAAAATATCCAACCAGGTGTGGTGGTGAGCCATGAAACCACGACGGAGAACGACGGAGATGGTATACACACAGTTAGATAATACTAAAATTCACCGTAAAATTAGGGTACATCCTTATATTTATAACGAAATATATATAAATCTTTTCCCCGTCTACTAGAAGAGTGCCCGGGTAAGAAGCAAGCTCTCCTCCGGTAGCGGAAAAGGCAGGATATAGTAGGCAAGCAATAGACCACTAGTAGTGACCACCCCGCCCGCTGGCGGAGCCAGACGAACTATAACCAAATGGGCCCCGGCTGCAGCGGAGGCTCCGTTCGTTACAGTAGGGGAAAGGTGGGACTGAGCAATGGGGGGGGGGGGGGGTGGGGGGGGGGGGGGGGGGTTCCAGTGTAACGCTGGCGGGAGAGAGAGAGAGAGGGGGGGGGGAGGCCTACTCCTCCCCGTCCCAACAACTACCCGCTCGGTGACCCGGTACCCACCCGACAAGTGGTCGCCCTATACCCCAGCTGGGAGGAACTCCTGGCCTCCTCAGAGAAAGAGGGAGGAAGGCTACTGAGGTTGTCATGGTAACCAAGGAGTCCCCCAGACCCCTCCCTATACCTGGTAGGGGGGGAAGGGGAAGGGTAAGGTGCTATGGAACACGTGACCGCAAAAGTGGCCTAAGCCGCGATAGCAACACAACCGTGGAAGGGCCACGTGAACCAGACTGTACCAACGCATGGGACATGCACCTAGGCTAGCCTAACACCCTAAATAAAACTAAAAAATTTCATCGTAAAAGGTGGAAAAGACACTTTTAGTAAAAGAAAAAGAAGCCCAGGAGGAGGCAAACTGTTCCGAGGAACAGTTGACTACTCGGAGCCAGCGATAGCCGATGAAGAGCAAGAGCCGGGATGCTGGGCCAGAAACACAGAATAGCCCTAAATACCAAACTAAGAGAAAAGGTAAAAGGGCTGTCCTAGCTATAAAAAACGATGTAAAAAACGATGAACATGATATAGTAAGCCCATAAGTATAAGAAGTCCCAGTATAGAAGACCGGGAATTCTTAACATGAGGCGGCATGGCGCCGCCACGAGTCGACCGGGGAAGGAAACCGTATATGACCTATTAGAAAGGAAAATACTGGTCCCTGGAAGACTAAAATACGGTAAAATTACTACTTATGAAGCACTTAACTTAGCCGATGCGATGGCAGCACGTTCCATGGTGAATAAGGAGATAAATCCAAAGATAACACGGCACGAAAAAAGAAAAACGTACAACGTTTTGTACCGTCTAATTGATTAAGGATGACCGCTAGGGGCGCTGCTGTCGTGGCGTCGGTAATAGTAGTAGTAGCGGCCGCATCACCCCTTAGTATCAGCTCTCTCTGGTGGGGATTTTAGATTGGAAGGTCTAAATGGTGAATGACTCGTGGTAGTGTTCCCACTCGCCCCTATTCTCATACCGACACTTCTTTTATAGAGTGAGCGAGTCAGTTTTACTGACATTTTCTTAATTTTGTTTTTCTCTGGTAATTTTAGATTAATTTTGCCTAGAAAGAATGATGTTAAGGATACTTTCATAGGGCGACACGAGCCAATCACCCAGAAATAGATTTTTCCTACGTCAAAATCCCTTTATGATGAAAATCTGGTCCCTAGAAAATTAAATTTATAAAATTGCAGATGCAAATTACTGTTACTACAGAACTTTCTAGTACATGAAATTGAGTTTGTTTAACAAACCCACTATTTACTGGGCCTCATTACTCGTAAACCTTCAGTACGTATATAGTTTAGCCTTGATATTAAATTCTCAAATGTTGTTTTCAGAGTATAAATACTCACAAACTGTGTATTGCCTCAAAGTAATTTTTTAATGTTTCTTCATTCTTTTAGGCTGTAAACTAAGCAGCTTTTGCCTGTTTTTTGCCTAGGCTTCTTGCAAGTTGCCGATAGTATAGTTTTGCCCCATAAAGTTAATCTTGTGCCTTACATTAGGCCACACTTTTACATCAGTGTTGTTTACAGAGTGTAGGCGGTTCACTAAACGTTGTTAACAATTGCCTTAAATGAATCAATGTTTGATCAGAAGTTTGGATTATTATGCAAATGAGGTCTGCAATTAAATCTCCAATAGAGAAAAATGTGCATAGTAACTGCAGTGAGAAGTGACAGTGTTATGAATGTTGAGGAGGTGACTGTCTGTCCTACTATTGTTCCTGGACAAAAGTCCCTGTCCCGTTCCCTAGCACCAGGGAAAAGATATACCAAAGGTCCAAGGGATGTTGGTGGGCTTTGCCCACGGGCAGTAACCCCCCCTCTGCAATCTGTTGAGCCTGTGGTTCATTCCTAGGCTTCAACTGAACGTCATTTGAAAGGCGTTTCAGTGCATCACCTTTCCTCAGTGTCTGAATTTTCCAGCCTGGACAAGAAGCACCTGTATCGCTATCCTGCTTTGTTGCACCCGCTCAAGATATGCAGAGCTTGACGATTCCTCTCCTCTTATAGTTAAGAGGTACAGGGAGTTTAGCCCACAGCCTCCTGCAGCTTTCATGATCAGTCTGCTTCTCCAGTTCACCCTTACCTTTGCACCTCAGTTTCACATAAACCAAGGATACACAACATCTGTTGCACAAATTTTTGCTTTTGTATAGCTAAATATTTGGCAAAATCACCATTTTTGCATTCCTTGTTTTACATCACTCAATGTCTCCTCCACCCCCAAAAAAAATCACACAGCATAGCCACACATCATCCACCATCCATCTTGTTGAGATCTAACTTCTGCACCACTGACAGATGCTCACTCTTGACTCCAGGGGCATATAGTGCATATCACTGTATGCCTGTAATGCAATAAATTAGCATGTTGAAGGCAGTCCCCGGGTTACAGCTGTCTCAGTTTATGCCGTTTTGACTTTATGGCATTGCAACACTACGGTGCCATTAACACGATTTTTCAGCTCCATAAATCATTTGTATCTTGATTACAGCTCCAGCGCTTTTCATTCCTGTTATAATTATGATGTTCCAATCTACAGCGATTTTCGGCTTATGGTGTGCTGTCGGAAATGGAACCACCACTGTAAACTGGGAACTGCCTAAACTTAGGAAAGGTCTGCCCCATTTTGAAATCTTGTAGTTTAGTCATAGCACAAATAATCTGTCTATTAACCAAGCACAGAGCTGAAGATGGTGATACAGTTACCAGCAGACAAACAGTAAAGATACTAAATTGTGCAGGGTTTGTTGGGTAGAGGTATGCCCTGATCCGTTTGACACCTGTATGTTTAAATAGTCTTGAAACCCTGTGTCCATTATGCACTCAAGGCAAAATTCATGTGCCTGTAAATTTCTGAAATAAGTTTATGAACACCTTATCTTTTGGCCAGCCCGCTTATTACCAGTATCCACAATTAAGGATTTTAATTTAATGTTTTACTATTTATTCTTTACAGTTAGACATACATAGTGGCAAGCTAAGTTTTTATGTTTTTTATTTGACTGTTGTTGATAATGATATCATTTGATTTCTCTTAGGAGAGGATGTTACACTGCTAGGATGGGGAACTCAAGTACATGTTTTACGGGAAGTAGCACAGTTGGCACGTCAAGAACTCAATGTGTCATGTGAAGTGATTGATCTTGTCACTATTCTTCCTTGGGATAGACAAACAGTATTTGAAGTAAGTATTGTTGATTTAGTCATTTCTGTTGTACAATACAAAGATATGGTTTTATTTATGAAAACCTTAGAGTCAGTATAAATCAGTACCTAGAAGATTTATTTTAGGTAAAACACATGTACTAAATTTACCATTTTCATTGGGCAAATTAGGAAGGTTCATTATCATCATGTGTTCTTTGTTAGAATTTATTGTTTCAAAGTTAGATGTTTGATGATGAGTTCTCCACTCTTTAATAAACTGCACTTTGAAATCTCATCTTGTCCGAGCCCTCTTTAATACATACATGTAACATCTTAATCTGGGCCTATGTTTTCCCATTTGTAGTCAAAGTGCCACACTTATCAACCATTTCTCCAACTGAGTGCCCCTCTTTAGTTATCACCAAGTTGCTGATTATACAATTTTAACATTTCAAGTATGGTATTAGTACTAATAAGAAAAGTATTAATGATGAAAAAGTGATAGTGCTGTTTACTGTTATTCTGGTATGCTTTCATTGTTGAAAAAATAAGTTTTAAAATAGTCAGTAATGATTTAGGTGCAGTTACATGGGACTAAATATAATTGAAGAAGGCCACAGAGTTTAAAAATTATCAGTACAACAGTATAGGCCCTTACTGTTGCACTTCTAACATAGAAAGTAAACTGTAATGCCACTGGAATTTATTTTTGTTTTTTTTGGCATCCACAGAGTGTTAAGAAAACAGGTCGTCTGCTTGTTGCTCATGAAGCACCGATCACCAATGGATTTGGAGCAGAGATTGCTGCAGCTGTTCAGGTAGTGTGTTTTTAATGTTTTAGTAATGGTGAAGCACTTGAATATACTAGATTAAAAGCTATTAGACAAGAAATTTTACTTTACAATTTCTACATAACTTGCATCATATGTGATAATTACAGCTATAGTCATGATATACTAGTATTTGTTTACATCATGGTCTTAAAACCTAGAATTGAATACAGGTACTATTTTGAATTATATCATTTTGAAGTTTCCTCCAGACTCATGTTTATTGATATTGTATTTGTTCTTATTATTGAAGTACTACTATACTATATTTGAAAGTGAAAAATATTCATGCAAAGTACTGTACAGTATATTGTGATCGAAAAACTATCATAATTGAATATTCTTTAAAAGTTAATTTTTTTTGGTATTTAAGATAGGTTCTTAGTTATGTAAAGTCATAGTTACTTACATTGCTTTCATTCTGAATCCAACAGAAAGAATGCTTCCTCCATCTTGAAGCTCCCATTGAACGAGTATGTGGATTTGACACTCCATTTCCTCATATATTTGAGCCTTTCTACTTGCCTGACAAGTGGCGTTGTCTTAGTGCCATTAAAAAACTAGTCAAATATTAGGTTAGAGAATTTTAATAAGAACTAAGTGATAAATATGTAGATTTTTCAAGTAGTTAGGTAGTTTTTTTTTTTTTCCTTTTTGACAGCAGTTGGTCCACACCATTCATTGAAAAATACTAGCGACAAAGCATTTTATGTATGTTCTGTAGGTGAAGATTATGATTTGAATAAATGCAAGTTATACTTGTGATAGAAATCTACAGCTGCATGTCATCCTTTAATTATTTTCTTAGGAATTTGATTTATTGTACGCAGCACATACTTATTATATATACAAACATGTAAATGAACTTATGTATTATTTAGTTTAGTTTCTTTTATCTTTTAGTGCCAAAAGCATTCAATATTTCCATTTTATAATAAGAAAAAGAACATGTTAGACCAGTTTCATAACTCAAATAAATGAAAAGAAATGTGTGGCATAGTGAATTGCAAGATATGGACGTCTTAGAAAATAGTTAGAGGTTCTTGTAATGTGAAAATACCAGTTGTGTTGAGATGCACTGATTTGCCATGTTGTTCCACTATTAGTGGACATCATGGAATGTATTAACATCTTGATTGTACAATATGTAGTATGAATTTCTTTTAAATGTTGGTACAAATAGAGTTTAGATGGCAACACTGTGTGTTATATAATAGTATTATTAATTGTAGGTATTAGATGGGTTTTCAGACAAAAAAATATTAACAAACAGTAGCTGATTGACAAGGAATAAATGTAACTTGAGTTCTCAGCTTCACTTTGAATTTTAGTTAATTTTTGATGTGTAAATATGACGAAGGTCCATGGTGATATTTGCAATAAAATGGGTCTTGCAAATATAAATCATTTGAAGTATTTTTTAATGTGAAAATCACTAAAAGTTTTATTACAGCTATATATCCATCAAAACTTTTTGTAATAAATTTACTGCTTGATGTATAGTATTTTCTAATATTAAGGTGACCATTCTAGTATGTACATTTACTGTATTTAGGAAATAACTAGAGAATCAAGCATTTGAATTTATTAACTTCTGTCTATGAAACAAATATAGTAGCTATTTGAGAATCTTAGTATTAGTTGTATGTAAAGTGCAAAAAATATCTTGAATGGATAATTGACGAAGAAATGTGCTTTATGGATGCATTTCAATAATTCAAGATATTTATGTAATTACAAATCCAATAACATGAGCAAGATAATGTCCACATGTAATTGTACTTATTGAGATAGTAAGTCAGTGAACTTTATAGTAAAAAAATATGATGTATGTTTTCAGTTTCTTGCTTTGGCTATAGATTATGAACTAAATCTTTATCTTTGAAAACTTGAAGTTTTTTTTTTCTTTATTCCTTAGACAAGTGACAAAGCCAAATTTGTACATTAGGTTTTTTTTTTGTCCGTCTCAAAATTGAAAGATTGTTGTTTGTAACAGGTGCGTAATGTTTTCAAGTTTGCATTCACTTCTTGGATTCAGATTACGGCAGCTGATGTTTTAGTAGTTGGAAACTCTTCTTTAATCCTGAATTTTGTTCATGAAACTTACCTGTCAGATATATATATAGCTGTATTTTTCCGAATCCGACAGAAATTTAAACACTTACGACACACGCAGTGGGAGTCAGGTGGTTAGTACCCATTCCCCCCGCCGCTGGAGGCGGGTATCAGGAATCATTCCCATTTTCTATTCATAATTTTTCTGTCGCCGGTGCTGGAAACACCTGTTTGCAGCACCTCCGTCCAGATTTTGGAAACTACTAGCTACTTGAGTATCCCTTTTGGTTTTTCTTTGGTATCTGAATTGGATCGGTGGCTTGGCACACGTTGACTTTGGTTTGATTTGAATTTGGTATTGATTTTTCTTTGATCAAGATGTCAGGGTCTAGTTCTGCTAGCGCTAGATTTTGTTCCATGTCTGAATGTAGAGGGTAGGTACTGAAAGCTTCAGTAGACCCACATTCTGTTTGTAAAGTTTGCAGGGGGAATGAATGTACGTTTGAAAGTCGTTGTAAGGAGTGTGAAAGACTAACAGAGTCGGAATGGAAAAGGCGTATGAAACCTATCTTAAGAAACTTGAGCGAGATAGGTTAAGGAGGTCTTCCTCCAGGAGTGTTTCAGGTAGGCAGATTTAAATTATTCTCCTGCTACCCTCCTTCTGTAGATTATGCTCCTACCCCTGTAGTGTTGCCTCCGGCTCCTGAGACAGTGTCGGTAGAAGGTAATACATTATCGCTAATTCTTGAGTCGATTCGTAACTTAGAATCAAAAGTGTTAGCTCTGGAGAGCAAAAGTGAAGAGAAGTGCAGTGAAAGTGCCCCTTGTGTAGTGGAGGGTGCGTCAGATCGGCCTCATTCCGCCTCTAGACCTAGACCTCTGCTTGACTCCCAGATTACGGGGAGAGAGCATGTCGAAAGTCGAAGGAGGGTTACGAGGAACCCCCACCGATCTGGCGTGCCTTCGGCAGCTTCTGACGAACATACCCAGACTGCCAAGGAGCGGTGCGCCGTGCACGTCTTCTCAAGGAGTGCTTTTCTTCTTCTGAAGCTTCCTCCCCGCGCAAGGGGTGGAGCTCTCATACCGCATCACGTCCGCTGAAAAGGACGGCTCGCGTGCGGGACGCTTCACGTCCAAGTTGTTCTCCGGAACTTTGCTCGTCGCCCGATAGTGCGTTTGCTGCTTTTCCTCCGCAGAAGAAGCGTAAGGATTATTCGGAGGCGGAGTCTTCCCTAGATGTTTTCTTTCGAGCGCCGCAGTCGCTCTAAGGTGCGTGAAGCGGCGGTTCCTGGGAGTAGCAAGAAGGCGGTCCCCTCGCCACTCTCCTGCTCACAGGATCAGCCCCTCCCCAGAAAAGGAGGCTTCACCTACAAGCAAGATTCTCCAGTCTCTTCAGCAGCAACTTCGAGATGTTTTTCCTTCTGAGAGAGACTGTTCCACGTCGCCGTAAGAAGGATGACAATCTTCCTGTGAAGAGGTCGAGGCGTTCTCCCTCCCTCTCTCCTCGCTCGTCTCTCTCTCCGTTTGAGTCTCCCTCTAGAGTTCGTTCTGCTCCCCAGCAACTTTCTAGAGGAGGCGAGAAATCGTTTCTCGCTCTCGGGAAGCGGTTGTTTCCGCTGATACGAAACTTGTGGATAAGAAGAGAGTTTCTTTAGATGCCGAGCGCGCTTCTGTGAAAGTCAAACGCGCTTTTGTGGACGCCGAACGTGACTCGGTGCAAGTTTCGCGAGCGCCAGTGGACGCTCAGCGAGTTTTAGTGGACGCTCGGCGTGCACCAGTGGAACGCTCGGCGCGCATCAGTGGACGCTCGGCGCGCACCAGTGGACGCTCAGCGCGCACAAGTGGACGCCAGGTGTACACCTGCGGCGTTGACGCGCGCTCTGTCGGCGCCAGTAGATTGGCTTCGGACGCCAAACGCGCGCCTACGGACGTCAGTTTTCCACTTCCGCAAGCACAAGCGGAGGCGGGAACTCTTCCTGTTCGCCGTTCTTTCTCTTTTGAGAAAGCTCGGACTCTTCTTTACTTCCTCCGACTTCTCCAGTGTCTGAAGAGGAAGTTAGTGACGCTTTCGTCGAAGTGGACGAAGAAACAGCAGTTGGCGCCAGTTTCGACGGACTACAAGGTTTTGACTCGTTTTACTTCAGTCAGTCTTTGCAGACACTTTCCAACCTGAAGCTCCACGTACTCCTCCCTCTCAGTTTTCGTCTTCCAAAGCTGCTAAGATCTCGGGCTTTGTGAGAATGAAGAAATCGCTTTCTACGAAGCAAGCTTTTAGAAAGGTCCATGATTGGATGTGGAAAAGAGGAAAGCTTCGGGCAAGACTTCTTTCGCTTTACCACCTTCAAGACTCGGTGGCAAAGCTGGTATGTGGTATGAGACGGGAGAAAACGTCGGAGTCAAGCTCCAGCCTCAGCTCAAGGAGACTTTGGTAGCATTGTAGACGCCACCAGAAGATCTTTTTTGTCTTCCTCGAAGGTCTCGTGGACACATAGCGAGTTAGACTTTCACCTTAAAGGCCTCTTCGGACACTAGAGGTCTTTAATTTTCTTGACTGGTGCCTGGGAGTATTGGATGCCAGGTCCAGGAGTTCTGATTCCATCAGTCTGGGGGAGCTGTCCAGTGTATTGTCTTGCATGGACAAGGCCGTCAGGGATGGTCTGAGGAATTGCTGCTCCATTTCAGCACGGGACTGCTTAAGAAAAAAAGAGCACTTTTTTGCAATTTTACTACAAGTCGGTCTCACCAGCGCAAAAAGCGGATCTTCTTTTCGCTCCTTTCTCAGAACATCTCTTCCCCCAGTCTATGGTAAAGGACATAGCTGCTAGTCTCCAGGAGAAAGCAACTCAAGACCTTCTGGCACAGTCTTCTAGGAAGCTACTACTTCTTCGTCTTCTGGGTCCTCTGCTTTGAAGAAGTCGAAGCCCTTTCGATCCGCTTCTTCCTCGAAGCCCAGCCCCTCGAGGAAGAGGCTCTTCAGAGGCAAGACTCCCGCTCCTTCCAAGAGCAAGAAGTGAGAGGAAGTCCTTCAGACCACCGGTAGGAGCCAGGCTTCTACATTTCGCGAAAGCTTGGGAAGAGAGAGGTGCCGACGCTTGGTCTCTGGACATCGTCAAGAAGGGGTACAGAATTCCTTTATTCATGATGTTACCCCCGCTGTCTTCGACACCAAAGGATTTGTCGCCGTCGATATCAGGGAGAAAAGCAGAAGTGCTTCACGATCTACTAGATCAAATGATCGAGAAGCAGGCAGTGGAACAGGTCTTCGACCAGAGTCTCCGGGGTTTTTACAACCGTCTGTTCCTAGTGCCGAAAGCAGTCAGGGGGGTGGCGCCCCGTTCTGGATGTCAGCAGTCTGAATCGCTTCGTTACCAAGCAGAAGTTCAAGATGGAGACACCTCAATCCGTGCTTGCAGCTTTAAGACCGGGGGATTGGATGGTCTCGTTAGACCTTCAGGACGCATACTTTCACGTCCCCATCCATCCCCGTTCAAGGAAATACCTGCGGTTTGTCCTGAAAGGGAAGATTTTCCAATTCAGGGCACTCTGCTTCGGTCTCAGCACGGCGCCGATGGTGTTCACCGTTCTTATGAAGAACGTTGCGAGGTGGCTCCATCTTGCGGAAATAAGGATCTCTCTCTACCTAGACGACTGGCTTATTCGAGCCTCATCGCCAGACAGGTGTCTGAAGGACCTTCACACGACTCTGTCGTTAGCGAAGTCCCTGGGGACTTCTGGTGAATCTCGAGAAGTCGCATCTGACTCCTTCTCAATCCTTAGTCTATCTGGGGATTCAGATGGACTCAGTGGCTTTTCGGGCTTTTCCGTCCCAGGGGCGACAACTTCAATGCCTGGACAAAGTGTCGGCCTTTCTAGGGAAGGAAACGTGCTCGGTGAGGGAATGGATGAGTCTGCTGGGGACCATTTCCTCACTGGAGAAGTTTGTTTCTCTGGGAAGGTTGCACCTCCGCCACTTCAGTTCTTCCTCTCAAGCAATTGGTCACGCAAACAGGATCTAGAAGAGGTCTTGTTTTTGACGGAGGAAGTGAAAAAGCACCTCAAATGGTGGTTGGATCCAAAGAAGCTTGCGGAAGGACTTTCGCTCAAGCTTCGGAACCCCGACCTAGTGTTGTTCTCCGACGCGTCCTCCACGGGTTGGGGAGCAACACTGGAGGGAGAGAAGTGTCAGGCCACCTGGAGAGGGGAAACAGGTGTCCTGGCACATCAATCTAAAAGAACTCTCAGCGGTTTACCTTGCTCTAAGGTTCTTCGAGGAGGAAGTCTCCAGCAAAGTGGTTCAGATAAACTGGACAACACCACAGCCTTGGCATACCTCAGGAAACAGGGGGAACTCACTCTCATTCTCTGTTCGTCATCGCGAGGAATATCCTGATTTGGGCGAAGTCGCAAAACGTCACGATTCTGACAAGGTTTGTGTCAGGCGTGAAAACGTGGCGAGCGGACCTTCTCAGTCGGCAAGGACAGCTTCTGCCGACGGAATGGACCCTTCATCAGGAAGTATGCCAGGCGCTATGGAAGCTGTGGGGACGTCCTCATGTGGACGTTTTCGCAACTTCCCGAACGAAGAGACTTCCGCTGTATTGCTCCCCAGTTCTGGACCCGGGGGCAGTGGCAGTAGACGCCCTACTGTGGAATTGGTCGGGACTAGATATTTACGCTTTTCCCCCATTCAAAATCCTCGGGGAAGTAATGAGAAGTTCGCTGCATCAGAAGGAGCGAGAATGACCCTCATCGCCCCACCTTCTGGCCAGCGGCCGACTGGTTCACGGAGGTGATGTCCTTCCTAGTAGACTTTCCGAGGACTCTGCCCCTAAGGAAAGATCTACTCAGACAGCCCCACTTCGAGAGGTACCACAAAAACCTCCCCGCTCTGAGTCTGACTGCGTTCAGACTATCAAGAAGTTGGCCAGAGCGAGGGGTTTTTCAAGACCTGTGGCAACGGCGATTGCCACCGCAAGGAGGCCCTCCTCAATCGCAGTTTACCAATCAAAGTGGGCTGTCTTTAGAAGTTGGTGCAGAAGGAAGGGCATTTCCTCCACCTCAACCTCTGTGAGCCAGATAGCAGATTTCCTTCTTCACCTTAGGAAAGAAGCGAAACTAGCCGTTCCCACGATTAAAGGCTACAGAAGCGTGCTTTCTGTGGTCTTCAGACATAGAGGACTCGACTTAGCGAATGATAAAGACATTCATGATCTCATTAGATCATTTGAGACTGTGAAAGTTCTCCAACCTAAAAGTACCATCGTGGAACTTAGACGTGGTACTGAAGTTTCTCATGTCCGAGTCAATTTGAACCGCTCCATTTAGCCTCGCTTAGGAATCTTACTAAGAAGACTATTTTCCTAACCGCTCTTGGCGACGGCGAAGAGGGTTAGCGAAATTCAAGTCATAAGCAAGCATATTGGGTTCAAGGATCATAGTGCAGTTTGTTCCTTAAGTCCTACGTTCTTAGCAAAGAACGAGAACCCTTCCAACCCTTGGCCGAGAACGTTCGATCAAGGGGTTGTCGGAGCTAGTGGGACCTGAAGCTGAGAGAGTCCTGTGTCCTGTCAGGGCTCTCAAGTTTTATTTGCAGAGAACCAGAGCAGCAGAGGTTCTTCGGAGAACTTGTGGTGCTCTGTGAAAAAACCAGATCTTCCGATGTCGAAGAATGCACTGGCGTTCTTCTTAAGAAGTACGGTTAAGGAAGCCCATGAAAAGTGTAGTGAAAGTGACATGGAGCTTCTGAAAGTGAAAGCCCACGAGTTGAGGGCTATTGCTACTTCGGTGGCTTTTCACAAAAATATGGCAATCAAAGACATTTTGAGCGCCACTTATTGGCGAAGCAATTCGGTGTTCGCTTCACACTACCTGCGGGAGGTGAAAGCAACATACGAAAATTGTTACTCGCTCGGACCATACGTCGCTGCAGACACTGTTTTGGGGGCAGGCAGGTAGCGCTCATCCTATCCTTTAATGGTTTAGGGGAGTTTTTAACTTGTGTTATGGTTGTGGGGTGACGCCTGCGGCGGATCTCCCTTCCATTAGCTTAGTTCTATGTGGGGTATACTTTTGGTAGGCTACGCCATGGTGGTTGGTTTTTTTATTCGTGCCCTCATTTGTATGGTCAATGGTCTAGTCACGTCGTGGGTCTCGCCCCTGTTTGACAGATCATCTGGGGAGTGCACCAGCTATTATAGGTCTCTACCTCGCTGGCAACTCTAGTAGCACAAGCAGACTTACGCGGTCAGTAACCACGAAGTCAGCTATGCTAACAGGTAAGGAATCAAGATATCAATTATCTGCATATATGTTTTCCTAAAATCTTCTATTCTGTCTACTCCCACCACCAAAGGTGGGATTCAGCATATATATATCTGACAGGTAAGTTTCATGAACAAAATGATATTGTAATGATACAATTAAGTTTGTTCATACTTACCTGGCAGATATATATAATCAAGTACCCACCCACCTCCCCTCAGGAGACAGTGGAAATAAAAAATTATGAATAGAAAATGGGAATGATTCCTGATACCCGCCTCCCAGCGGCGGGATGGGGAATGGTACTAACCACCTGACTCCCACTGCGTGTGTCGTAAGTGTTTAAATTCTGTCGGATTCGGAAAAATACAGCTATATATATATCTGCCAGGTAAGTATGAACAAACTTAATTGTATCATTACAATATCATATTTGAAAACTTGCTCAAGTTATGTGATGAAGTAAATTAAAATGCTTATTGATAAAAGTTACAGATCATAATTATGAAGTTTTCATTACTATTTGGTGGCCCTTTCATTGACTAAAGGAATCAGAGTGTATAATAGCAATAGGCTTATCTGCCTAATAAAACAAAGAAAAGAAAAACGGAAATTACAGCTCATTTTATAGAAAGATGAGGCAAAGCTTTGTTGTTCTCATTAATGATTTCACCTGAATAACTAAACTACATTTAAAAATGTATAGGTACTTAATTTTTAATTTAGATAAAGTAGATTTTAACACAGTTAAGAGTTGATTGCCTTCACTCATCCTTGAGGTATAGAATTAAGGCAGTTCAGATCATCCAAAGAGCTTGTTTTAGCAAACAGAAAATAAAATAGTTCTTATTAATAAATGCTGAGGGTGTGAAATATGATTTATACTAGGCGTTAACTTGAATCTGATGCAGGTTTTCATGTGATGGGTTTGTAATTCATGACAATAGAATCAATTAATTTTTAGTTTTAAGAAGCTGTGGACTCAAAGTTGTGTGTAAAATTATGGTGTAGGCCGTCATAGGGTATGAATATATATTTTTTAATTATCTATCTTTTCATTGTTATCCTTATCATTGATGGAAGGATTAGCATTTGATGTGAC
>NC_061108.1:30728652-30731152 GCF_015104395.2 Macrobrachium nipponense
ATTTGATGTGACACTTCAGGTTTTACTCAAGGTGTATGGTGTCTGAAATAAATTTGATCTGTATCAAGTCAAGCCACTACCTAAAGTACAATAAAGAAATGAGTCTGTTAAGGAAAGGAAGTGCACCTTGTGTAGCAGACTTCACCTTTAACCTTGTAAAGGGAAAAATTGCCATATAATGTGAGTGATGAGAAATGTTGTGTGTAATCTTTATGAATTTATATAATTTCTTTAAGGATAGGAGGTCGATTTTGAATTGATTAACTTTTACAAAGAGGAAAATGGCTAAGCAAACACTTATACACTGTAATTTTTCCTAACACTATAGCAGTAAAATGAACACCAGTCCTTCCACTTTACCTTTAGGTCTTAGCTTTTCAGACCATAACATACCCAACTCATAAAATGTCACATGCATTTTAAAAAAGTAGTGAAGGTGAAAAGGCATTACGAATTCTACCCAGAGTTGAAGTAAAAGTAGTGTGATTATAAAAACAAAACATGATTGTTGCATCTGAGGAAGAAAAAAAGCTAGAAATATACAAAAGAGATTGTCCATGTTTTAATAGTTTTGTTTTTATCAAAAACTGTCGCTTTTATGAGATGTGACTTAATTCCAGGAAAACAAGAAACTAGTATGTAGTTTAATGATATTCAGCTTTTTGATTGCAAAAGTATACATCATTTGATTGCAAAGTTATACATCATGCTGACTAAGGCTGATGCATATAAACACCTCTTCCTAGATATCCAATTAGGGACGATTTTATAACATTCTTGTGTGGTACGATTCAGCACTGTAAGTTTAGATTAACCTGCTGATACTTTTATTGCAAGTTGCATATAGCATATTGTAGCTATTTAACAAATTGTTAACTGTAGAATCAGAGGATTAGGTTGCAGAAATTATATAAAAGATGAAATACTGGGTTTGAAGATGGGACTGAAAATTAAGATGAGCTAAACGATATGAGATGACAGGAAAGGAAGCAATGGAAAATTTAGTCAAGAAAGTGTCCATGTGGATTATTATTTTTATTTTGAAAATTGTACAAGACAAGCAAGTCACATTTCTAGATTCTCATAAGGCTTGCTGGAAGCAAAAGTGAAAATTGGATCAAGGTAAAAAATTGGAAAGCTAAGCATTAGGGAGACCAAAGGGAACTGATGAAAAATAAGCTAAATATAATGCAACTGGGGCCGAAGGCATGCTACAAAGAACCTTAATAGCGCCTCAGTGGCGTGGTCGGTTTGGTGTTTGCTTTTCACCTCGGTGGTCGCGGGTTCGATTCCCGGCCATTCCATTGAGGAGTGAGAGATGTGTATTTCTGGTGATAGAAGTTCACTCTCGACGTGGTTCGGAAGTCACGTAAAGCCGTTGGTCCCGTTGCTGAATAACCACTGGTTCCATGCAACGTTAAAACACCATACAAAAAAAAAAAAAAAAAAACAAAGAACCTTAAGCACTATCTACTGTGTGCCACACAAATTGCTCTATAAGTGGTCTCCTCGGGAGTTTACCAAGAAGTGTTGGGGCTCTGAATTTTTTGTGAAATATAACAGCTGTCACAAGATGCATAGAACTGCAAAATGTAAAGTGACAGATTTTCTGAGACCACAATACTACATTTAAGAAGAGTAACCAGAGAAGTGAGGAAGTGTTGTGAAAGAGCTGACTTTGGAAGAGGTAGAACATTTCTTTTTCTTTGGAGACACACTTGACTGTGAAGCAAATACTGAGAAGTTGGTAAGAGAAAGATAGCAATAGGCTGGATGAAGTGGAAAGAAATAGGTGAAATACGGGTAAATAAAAGTGTCTCCTTGGGAAACTGAAAAAAATTGCGATGGCTTGTACTACTTTGTGCTTCGGAGACATGGAAACTGATAATGGAAGTGAAGAGAGACCAGTTCTGACTGTAGAATTATAAGGTATGTGGCTTGAATAAGAATGTCTATTTTTTGGAATTGGGAATATGAAGAGAATGAATGCAGAACAGTTAGTCATGGAAGTAGTAAATATTGCAATAAAAGAACCAAAATAAGTCTTAGACCATGACTGTGTAGCAAAGCACATCCATCAATCACCACTACTGTTGGCTTGCTGATTTCACAGATTATATCAGGATCCTTATGTGGATAAATAGTGAGAGATGTGACGTGTATTTCTCATTCCTCCTTCATCGGTAAAGTGAGAAGGGACAACTGTTGACAGCTCATAGAAGTTTGCCTCTGTAGGTTGACCTTGACCAGCATATAGCTATAAGTCTCTGATATAACTTGTTGACGGCTTATCCAGGTCCCACACCACTTCCATAGCACTCACAGGACCACCATTATCAAATTGACAGTTTATTCATCGAATGTATTTAATCACACTGCAAATTCCACATTCACTTTTTGATCTTTCATATCATAGCATCAATTAAACAAAAACGTTTTTAGTTTCCTTTTGAAAGACTTCAAATCCCCAACCTGCCTCAGTTCAAGAGGAAGCTTGTGT
>NC_061108.1:30733652-30743652 GCF_015104395.2 Macrobrachium nipponense
CAGTGATCCAGTCCTCTTTCCCGCTTTCTCGTGACCTTTGGCACGGGTGAATAGTAACCTTCTCCCATCCCCCACCAACGCCGTGGGCATCCCCGCCCCACTAACCAAGACGCTCCCATTCCTTCTCATCCCTACCCCATCTCTTTGGTCTATACCCAGGGAGGGTTCAACCCAAATACAAACCCTCTCGACTCCCACACTGCCTACCCACAATTCTCCAGTCGCCAGCTGGCTCACTGAAGTCACCAGACCAGTCACACTCACTCACCAGTCTTCCCTATCGCTTGAAGTGTTTAAGAGTTGTCAAGTGTGGCTGCAGTTTACTCCTGAAAACGGACAATGTACAATGCTTAGGTGTGACTGTAATTATTTAGTGGCATATTGTGCACCGCTTTACTGTTAAACTAGGAATTAAACTTTCTCCATTTCTCCATTTCAACAAGTCGTAAGTAGTGTTTCGTATGTTGATATTTTATTACCCTCACACAAAATTAGGCCTACTCTGGTCTGACTAACTGTGCAGCATAGCCTAGCCTGTACCTACAGCTCAAAAATACTGAAAAATAAAGTAGTAGCCCCATATGTGATACTGCCATAATGGTTAACTTCTCTAAGCTTAGGAAATACAATGTGTCATCATAACCTTAAAGTTTACGCTACAACCTGAGTTAGAGTTGTCAACAGCTGATTTAAGACTAAGTGGATACTACGTGCAAGGCGGTAGGTAGCCGAGGAAGCTACATCAGAACGATGACGTCCTATGTTAAAAGTAACCAAAATCTGTAATAAATTTATGACGATAATTCTAATGAAGTGGGTGTTGGCCGTTGCAACATTGCGTATTAAGATTAGAGATAAATTTAGTACAGGGAAATATTCGGTAATTACCTATATGTACACACACACATATATATATATATATATTATTATATTATATATATATATATATATATATATATATATATACATATATATATCTATATATATATATATATATATATATATATATATATATATATATATATATATATATATACATTGCATATTAGGCTATGCTTCATGTTAGTGGTTATCCCTCCTGGGCACAGATAAATGCTACTACTTATGTGATTACAAAACAGAAAAATATTAGTGAAGTAGGTAATCAGGAAATATCCAGACTTCATTCACACTGACGAAATGCATTCATATTCCAAGAAGAATGAGTTTTTCTCTCTTATCATTAGGAACAGGGGTAGTCCTTGCCAAATCCCTGAGCATGGTGAACTATGAAAAATGTATTCGTTTATACATCACTTTTACAGTAATTAATCTCTCTCTCTCTCTCTCTCTTCTTATTTGACATTCCGTTCTACAAAATTGATAAAACTAGTTACTGTATTTTGTCGGGTTTGCATGTATATATATTTATTATCACTAGTAATGAAATCACAATATTATCAATATCTCAAATACACCATGAAGTCAAGTCGCTCTCTCTCTCTCTCTCTCTCTCTCTCTCTCTCTCTCTCTCTCTCTCTCTCTCTCTCTCTCTCTCTCGTCTCCAATACCCCAGTTGCCCAGAAAGATTATCATTATTTTTTTTTTATGAGTGCGTGTAGGTTAGAGGTGAATGAAGGAGTGTGTGTGTTGCGGGTTTTGAAAAGTTGCTGTCAATTCTCAGTGTAGGGGTACAAAGTGGCTATTGCTGTGCAAGTTCTATAAGGGGAATTCATCCACGTTTCAGCCGTCCAAGTATTGAGGTGATATCGACAGGTGTATTGTTTGTAGAACCACCTTTATTTGCGTGTGCGGGGCGTGGGGACAGCATCTCGGGACTCCTCCCATTTTGAAGGCTATAAAAGACGAAGATAGCATAAGAAACAAAATTAAATTCGGAGAATATTCTGAATTAAAGTCCTTAAAAGTTATTAAATAAAAGCAATCCCAAAAATAATCAGTCGAAAATGCCCAGTAAGTGTTAAAGATGTTAACATTTAAAAACCAGCCTCTTAACAGTTGTGAACAAAATAAAGTTACTCCAGCAGAGATAATTTTGAATAACCGGCTCTAGAAGTGTAGCACGGTAGTACAGTGTATCAGTATAACTGGCTGTTAAGTTCAGGCGCCAGTTGTTCAATCAGAAGACAGAAATCAACAATGGGGTTATTCCGAGTGTGTGCAATAAGTTCGAAGTTGGTATAAGGAAGTATAGTTATTCTCGTTGGTGTAGATTAAATTTCAATATATAGAAATGGTTGTCATTATCTTCGTTCTGTATACTGAAATAGATGTTTAGGGGTTAATATTGTTAATGACATTTATGAAAATACCACCTTATATTAGTTTATAAGTAGCTAGCGTATCATCTACGTATCGTTTGCAACAGATACGGCTCTAAAGTATAGGAACACTGATCTAAAACATTGCTTCTAATGGCCACTCTAAAAATGCAGGAAATTGGGCCCAAGAAAGTAAAATGTTTGTTACAGTTTCAAGTATATATAAGATAAATAAATAAAAAAGCCTGTTTGAAATTAAGTTAATGGTTTTGTGTAAGTGCCCGTTTGTGAATAATTATAACTCGGTAACACAACCTACCATATAAAGAGAATTGTTCTGGTTGGTAATTTCTGGAATCCGAGAAGCCTGAGGGCTAATCTGGAATTATACTGGCTTGCCTCTCTCCTAGGAAGTTCACTATGAGGTGCTCCTATGCCATTGCAACCACTATAATACCAAGTACTAAGACTATGCAAGTGGAGTGCACTTGTCGAATGTAAATAATAATAATAGAAAAGATTGAAGACAGAGAAATTGTTTGCGTAGTATATGCGCACGGTCTAGTATAAGTGGAGAGAGAAGACGTGAAAGTGCTGGTGGTTAACAGAGATTATGCAGAAGCGGTAGGTAGATCAACATAGATTAAAAGTTAGCCTAAGTATTTTGAGATGGTTGGGTCATGTGGAAAGAATAGAAGATGAGACGAGTGAATAATTTGCAAGTGTTAAGAGAGAAGAGAGAATGACCAAAGAAGCACTGCAATGGTGGTGCGAAGGAAGTAATAAAAGAGAAAGCTTATTATCCTGGAAAGAGGGAGTGTAGGAGGGCTAGAGGTGAGTGATTTATTGGAAACTTGAAGGTTAACACGTGCCTCATTGCGGGCGCGTGTTTGTATGTCTGTAGGGGTGTGTGAGGATGGCTGGTGGGTTGGTATGTGCATACATGCGGAGATTATGAATCAAAGGAAGATGTGTGACGTCACAGCACCCAAGAGATACTGAGATATCTCCAGTATATATTCCTATAACATCGAACTGGGAATTATTGTTATTTGACCGTTATAGAACCTATACTCTGAAAAAAATCGCACTTACGACACGCCGATCTTATAAAGAATTATCGATAAATGAAAAGTGATCTCTGTTGACGAGTTGTCAAAAAACTATTTTTTTGGGGGGTGGGGGCGCTTAATCAAACAAGGCGTGATCCGACCACCAGCTTACTCGGGACACGTGCAAGATTTTCCCTTCGCGCGTAATTTTTGAACATTCTATTCCTAACTTAATGTGAAGTGGTCTTCGTAATTAATACTCATACTTAGTACTACTTATACTAACAACAAGGATCAAATAAAAAGGGGACGAATTAAACACTTTCTTATATTCTCAGTCATAAGTGGAAGCACAAAATAATTTATAATGAATATCGCCTCTAAATTACATGAAATAAATTAAAACTTGCTAAAATCTACGACCAAATAGACCGTTGTTTCACTAGCTATTTTATGAGAAATATTTTTTATCAACTGCCTAACATGCACACTATTTATTTTTTTTTATTTTCATTGTAATAACTAAATCATAAATATCCTATCCTAAAGTTCCTGTATCTTTAACTCAACGTGAAACCAATTTTTCTGACCTTTTTAGGCTTCCCTACCCCCCAACGACAACAACAAAATATCTCGTAGGCTTACTCCCCGAATAAACGAAAATCGGGAAGCCAACCCATCTTATGAAACAGATAAGCAGAGAGAGAAAAAATAATATATAAATAAATATATATGTGTGTGCGTGTGTGTGTGTGTGTGTGTGTGTGTGTGTGTGTGTGTGAGTATGAAATGTCACGCGCGCAGCGGTGACTGAAATTCAAATATGTACGTGCACGTAAAACTCATAATTGGGTGTTGTACAAATTAGATTATGCTGTCTCTCCACTGATTGACACTTGCCACATGTTTATTGCATCCGGTGAGATTTGAATTCATCCTGTGATAAGCCGAAATCTATAGTTCGTGGAATTTTTAGATACCAGTTATCGTCTCTTCTGCTAAATGTAGGTTATTAATGATTGCTATGTTCGATAACGGTTTCTAATCCTGCGCCAAGAAGCTCTTGAAATCTTTCTCTGCTTCCGTTGCCCCTGATTATTGCAAGTCTGAGGCTAGATGAAGTTTAGGAATTCTGTCCAATCGAAATATTGTGGTTACTTTGATTCATATAATCCTCTTCTTTTGAAGAGGTGTTACTGTTTCCGTTTTTTCATTGTTTCCATGTTGTTTTAGATCAGTGGTTCTTAACCCTTTTCATCCTATGACCCGCCCCCCGAGACTCTAAGGGATGTTACTGTAATCCCTATAATAAATTTTGAAGTGGTGAGCCTTTTGAAAACGTCAGATAAAACTTAATGATAGGAAGACCATGGTTTATTGAAAATGCCACGGAACAAAAACCTTTAACAATTCTACATAGCCTCTACAAATGCCAACACAATGCAAATTCCACAGAACTATTGAACATCATACAAATAACAAAGCCTACTCATTCACTCAGTGGGAAGGTTGAAATTGTTTTGCATCCACAAGTCTATCAAAGCGAGGAGCAGTGCTCGACAGGTAACACCTCATATCAGCATCGATCACAACTGGCTGATCCAAATATATGAAAATATATAATTCACTCCCGAACCCTTTGTGACCCCTTAAGGAACCCCAAAAGACCCCCAGGTTAAGAACCGCTGTTCTAGATAAAAGCTGTAAAACATACGCCTTGTCAAGTCATTGGTTACTGTAAACTGTTCACTGTGTGTTGTTTGTCCGTGAATGAACATTGCCATGATTACTTGTTGGGACGTGAATTGATAAGTTTAGAATCAGTTGGTCTACTGGGTCGGTTACGACCTATGGTTTGTCTCCCTACAAGGTCTGTTGCTGCTGCTGCTGTGAAAGAGCTCTTGTTTTACGGACTGTTTACATATCAATATATCATTCATATAATTTATTTTAGTTACTGTGTGTGTAATAATTAACATTTGTTTGCATTCGTAAATCGATTATTAATGAGTGATGAACAACAGCTAGAAGGCGTCGTTGCATGTTTATGCGCATGCATAACGCTTAGCCCATGCATAGATATATATATATATATATATATATAATATATATATATATATATATATAATATATATATATATATATGAATAATTATCACATCGAACCGTGATCCATTTATATATCAATTCAAGCTACAAATGTCCTTTAATATCTAAATTCACTTTACCTCCCAAATGATATATTTTCAAATATGTACCGAAGGGGAATTTTATAGTTGATAATAATTTCGTCCCCCCATGGGATCGAACCACCGTCCAAGTATATATCATTTGGGAGGTAAAGTGAATTTAGATATTAAAGGACATTTGTAGCTTGAATTGATATATATATATATATATATATATATATATATATATCATATATATATATATATATATATATATATGAGGTGTTAACCTGTCGAGCACTGCTCCTCGCTTTGATAGATTTGTGGGTGAAAAACAATTTCAACCTTCCCACTGAGTGAATGAGAAGTAGGCTTTGTTATTTGTATGATGTTCAATAGTTCTGTGGAATTTGCATTGTGTTGGCATTTGTAGAGGCTATGTAGAATTGTTAAAGGTTTTTGTTCCGTGGCATTTTCAATAAACCATGGTCTTCCTATCATTTAGTTTTATCTGACGTTTTCAAAAGGCTCACCACTTCAAAATTTATTATAGGGATTACAGTAACATCCCTTAGAGTCTCGGGGGCGGGTCATAGGATGAAAAGGGTTAAGAACCACTGATCTAAAACAACATGGAAACAATGAAAAAACGGAAACAGTAACACCTCTTCAAAAGAAGAGGATTATATGAATCAAAGTAACCACGATATTTCGATTGGACAGAAGTCCTAAAACTTCATCAACATTTTCAGGATTAACACAATTATATAGTTTTCTTCATTGATTTGAACCTTAAAGGCGTAAATTCTTTGGATACTACAATGTATATTGGCTATAACAAAGCCTAAAAACATATCTATACAGAACGATATCCAGTGAAAGTTTGCAAACCGTTCAAGACGGTACGATCAGACTGAGTTAAGAGGGAACTTACATAGTATATGTTAATTTACAACTACTGATAGTCACACAAAGAAACGCAAGTGTAAAAAGTAAAATCCGAATAAACGATTATTTTCAAAAATATTATTCAGATAATTCAACACGCCGGAAACTGTTCTGCCAGAATATTTGATATATATATATATATATATATATATATATATATATATATATATATAATATATATATATATATATATCAAATATTCTGGCAGAACAGTTTCCGGCTGTTGAATTATCTGAATAATATTTTTGAAAATAATCGTTTATTCGGATTTTACATTTTACACTTGCGTCTCTTTGTGTGACTATCATTAGTTGTAAATTTGCATATACTAGTTCCTCTTAACTCAGTCTGATCGTACCGTCTTGAACGGTTTGCAAACTTTCACTGGATATCGTTCAGCATAGATATGTTTTTAGGCTTTGTTATAGCCAATATACATTGTAGTATCTAAAGAATTTACGCCTTTAAGGTTAAATCATTGAAGAAAACTATATAATTGTGTTAATCCTGAAAATGTTGATGTTATCTGGGAGAGCGAAGTTTACAGGCGTACGAAAATGGCTGGGAAAAAACTTCAGTTTCTTCCCCGCTCTCACCACGAAGATGAAAGGAAAAGTAACCCTGACGCGAGTTTTTCTTAGACTTACTAGGGAACTGGGCCTCTCTTTCATATGTTTGTTTGTATGGTGTTTTTACGTTGCATGGAACCAGTGGTTATTCAGCAACGGGACCAACGGCTTTACGTGACTTCCGAACCACGTCGAAAGTGAACTTCTAGTATCACCAGAAATACACATCTCTCACTCCTGAATGGAATGGCCGAGAATCGAACTCGCGACCACCGAGGTGGGACGCCAACACCATACCAACCACGCCACTGAGGCGCTTTCTCTTTCATATGATCTGCCAAACTCTCTTTCATATGAGTTTGGCAGATGTTTATCATATGTCATTTCCGTCCGCTACGAAATCGCTGGAGGTGGGTGCACATCAGGAATTAATCATTTGACAGAGAAAGGAATGGATTAGGTTATACGAGAGAGAGAGAGAGAGAGAGAGAGAGAGAAGTGAGTGGTAAAGAGAGGCTTGCTTCATTCATATTATGAGACTAAAAACTTTGATGTCACTCTGTACTTCCCATAGCAATACTGCCCTACCCTCTCCCTGCGTCAACCACCCACCACCATCCCCGACCAGTTCCCAATCACCTGACGTTCATTCACTGCATCTCCACTTCACTCGTTTCGTCGCTGCATCTCCACTTCACTCGTTCTTCGTAATGCGTGAGACCAACTCGTGATTACCGGGAATCCCTCAAACTGATAATTTGAAGAAGACCCAGACTCTGATGCTCCTCTCCACGAGGAGGGATTCCCATGCTGTAATCTCTGAGGTTCTTGGCTTATTTTTCTTTCCGTAAATTTTGTTAGGTTTATCTAGTTTAATTTTCACAGACATTTTTTAACTGCGTCGTTTTTATGTTCATTGGACTTAATAGCGGATATGTTTGCGTTTCCTGGTTATTTTCATGAATATGTTACTGGACGTCACTTAGTTTTTAGCCGAATAACCTATTGATGTTTTTTTTTTCTTTTGACAAGTTTCATGTGGATTTGTGCACGTTTTGATAAATAATAATAATATACGTTGTCACTGAGCCTTAAACTTGACTCCAGGTGATTTACAGTCAATTAGTCATGCGTTAACGGTTACCCGTAAAGCACTGGAACTAAGTTGTCGCCAATGACGAATAAAAACAAAAGCTTTATAAGAGACTAATGCATACTTTATAAGTACACATAGACATGTTTTCGCAGCATTTTAAGACCGAAAAAGACCACCTCGCAATTCAAGAAGTCGAGGTATGGAAGGAAAGTGAAATGTTAATAGAAATGCAAAGAATAGTTTAAGTCTGTTTTGAAGTTTTGGACGACTACGTAAAGGCAGTCTTCGGGAGATTTTCTGACGGTCCACGAAAACCGCGACTTTCACTTAAAAAGTTGAAGCTATTTTCGACCACCAGACCATCAAATGACACCTCTCCATTTATTAGTGGTGTTTTACTTAGGCAATTGCACCCAGTCATTTGAAGGGTCTCTCTCTCTCTCTCTCTCTCTCTCTCTCTCTCTCTCATTGACACTTGAAAATGAGTATCAGTTAATGAATGATTTTTGCACGGCAGTACCTTGATCACCGAAGTGTAAAGACATAATAAAAGAATAATTGTATTAATTCGGTTTGAAAAAAACTTTATTTAGTGATAAACTCATCATAAATCTCCTCGCAAGCGAGAGGCCAGATTCAGTATACAAGTGAAAGGAACGATAGCAAACTGATAAAAGGATTTGTCAGGTATAACCAAAAATGTTTCATTGCATATACTGTAACATAAATTTCCAAATAACTTCGACCTGGGCCATTGAAAAAATTAATGTTAATGAGAAAATTTGTTGAATATGTATGTTAATTGAAATATAGATACATTGGGAAAGTTGATATGAATTTAGATACTGTACATCACGAATAGCATGTTAATGAGAATATAGTTACATAAATCTAAATGAGAATGTACTTACATTTTAAATACTGAAGAGAACATAGATGCATTTCAAATGTTAACGAGTATGTAGCCACGTTACAAATGATAAAGAGCAATGTAGGCAATTTAATGTTTACATGTAGTGAAACAACCATCACGCATATATTTCTGGAGTTCTTTTGATAATGAATTCTCCTGACTTAAGGAAGGAATGCCTAGTTTATTCTCCTGGTGAAAAGGAATCCATGTATGAATTTTAACGAGGTATTAGCAGGCCTTTACATCATCAACGTTGTAAGACATTTGAGGCCAGTGATAAGATACCAAGCGTAGGCCTTAGGAACAGAGATCCAGATACCTTTGTCTAAATCAGTACGTTGGAATGGCAGACCGGTATGTTACGGATGACAGTCTGTAAGACAGGAAAGAGTATCAGGAAGAGTAATCTTAAGACGGTCAAATGGAAAGAAACTGCCATTAGCCTACAAATCCGAGGAATACCTTGATGCAGATTTATCTAATAATTTATTTATTTATTTATTTATTTTAGAAGATGTAGACCTATGATAGTAAATTACGCCTCTTTATACATGGATAGTTACTGGTTATACTCTCAGCCTTATATATCTCAGATGGGTATAAAAGGACAAGGGAACTTTGGTTAGGTTTGGTATGTACGTAACAGTACGTTGTTGTAAGTTTGCCGATTCACCAGTTTTCAGACATGAAGTGTTCGTATTTATATAGTTTTTATTCGAATAAACATGGCCCTGCATGCAAATCAAGTTGCTAACCGGAATCAGTTGAGGCCACAGAAAGTAAATGTGCCCATATTAGTTGATTCCCTCATGATGGATGGCGACATTTGATAGCCAGGCAATACTCAATGCCGCAGTCATAATGACGCTGCTGAATCAAGGGCGATCCCTTGCGCAAAGACCTCTGAAACATGCGTGATATGTTCAAGTATTTTTCTTTTCTTTTTACTAAAACACCTCGTTAAGTCGAGTCATGAAAATGCAGTGGTTCACAT
>NC_061108.1:30748652-30756152 GCF_015104395.2 Macrobrachium nipponense
GACCAGTTGTATACGTACGCATATCAGGAGTTTCCTGACTTTGTCAAGGTGTTATCAATAGATCTTTTAACAGATAACGTATCTTTCCCGTTCCAGTTTGGACTGCTGTCTCCTTCCAGTATTCCCTGGATGTCGGTATTTTGGGTCACCTTGTTTTTCAGTTATCAAGTTTTGGGGATTTTTCCATGATTTTCATAACCTTTCTTTGAAGAGGCAGGTCTATCACCTTGTTGGAGGTTAGACGTGGCTGGCTTTTGTTTCTACTTCTCATTTGTTTTTCGTTTTCACCCATGATTTTAATTTGACACCTTTATTTTTCCTCGGTGAATGGCATCAGTTTGTCCACCTCGTCGACCTTTATATGAAGAACCACAGAACCACTGAATATCTCTTAAAAACGTTGGACGTAATCACATTCAATTTCGTAAGGCACTAGAAATGTCCTGTATGCAGTTATTATGTTTTCAGATCTGTTGTTATTGAATAAAATCGGAGTCGTGTGAGTCAGAAGGCGTTACGCTTATCATACAAAGGTTGTCAAGATTAACGACAATGTCTATAAATACCATCGACCTAATTTCTTTTATCGGGCTGTTATCTATATGATGTCATCCGGTTCTGACTCAAGTTTTATTGGTGTGTAGATGTTTGTATATTCTTCTTGGCCAGCTGGTTTTAAGGTCATGGTGCGAAAATCTCTCTCTCTCTCTCTCTCTCAACATTAAGCCGTTGTCACCGGAGAAAAACAACACAACATTCGCTGCCACAGTCATATCTTAATTGCCAAATTGTAGATGGAAGTTCATGTGAACGATATTTCCACATTAGCCGCTTCAAACATTTGCACAGAGGGTTCATCAACAACATGTCGAAACCCTCTACATACTGTGTCATTCATCTTTCACCCTCTAGCTATGTGTATATTAACGCTCTTTCTTGCCAATTCCTCTTTCAGCCTTTTATCTATCCCTTCCGGTGACTTTTTTCTCGTCCTTCCTCTTAAGGCTTGCAGATTATGAATTTTAACACTAACTTACCGTCTCCCTTCTTTCCATAAACTATCTCAAAACACTCTGAGCCATTCTGTCATCTTTGGTAATCTTTTCACCACCTTTACGCATCCCAAAATTTCTCGCCCTTTGAACACTTCAACCTTATTTTCATTCGCATTCAGCAACTATTTTTTAATACACTTTCACATTACAAATATGTTTCTGTGTGCTTTTTCATAATTTTTGATACAATAGAGAAATTCGTATGTCTGTCTGCCTCTCAGTTTATCGTATTTTTATTCGTATATGCTCGTATAACCGTACGATGTCTTCTTTACTAGCAACAGTTAACTTTTCTATACACTTAACGACGTACGCCCATTAAGTTACCATTGTTAGAGTATGTTTATCTTACTCTTTTTATATATTCCTTATACGCACGATAGTTCATCTTAGAATCAAGTCATTTCAGAGAACCCCTTTTCAACTAAACAGGCTTAAGTAGGGCAACATGTGCTTGAAAATGGTTTGACAACTTGTGTTCTGGTTACTCCCTACCATCTCGGGAGTTATGACGCCAGTTTGGTATACAAATCAATGTTTTGTGTAGTGGTCAAATATAGGGTGATTTTGCCATGCACGATGGAGTAGCATCTGGACTTAACAGAGTTCAGGGAAAGACCATTTGATTGTATAGCTAGCGGGAGTATGTTTTTATCCATGCTCAGGGTCCACTATAGTTAGTGGGTGCTTAAGATTGGTAGTACTTCAGTTACAGCGATTAAGAACTTGCTATCTGATACCAACCAGAATGCTTTGTTGTGTTCCCAACTCTCCAGATATTCTTGAATAGGATAACATTAGTGCCACATATTGCCTACAGCACTATAACGTTGGCTATGACTCTGTTGGTACATACCCATTAACCCATAAATTATATATATATAATACTATATAATATATATATATTATATATATACTATATATGATATATAATATATATATATATATTGTGTGTGTTGTGTGTGTGTGTGTGTGTGTCGGTACTGACTATTTGCGCAACAGCTCTAAGGTAACGTGTGCCGACTTGGAGGCTATATTTGGAGAATTAGACTTTCTTACCTTGCTGAAAGCTCTTGATCTGAATTAGCTAAAAGTTTATTATTTAGATGAGAAATGAAGATTAATGGGAGCTTATTTCTTTATTCTTTGTTCGGGGTTCTTACAAAAGTTTTTCCACCTTCTGAGTTACTGGGCTTTTGGACTGATAAAACTTAATTGGCAACGAAAGGCACTTGTTGCAATTACGAGTCTATAGGGCACGAGGGAATTTTACTGGAGTATGATTGTCAAACTTATCCACTGTCTTTGATTGATTAACGCACACCACAACTTTTGCACCTGTTCTTCTTCTCGGGATTCTTCTCTCTCTCTCTCTGCCTGTTGCTGAGCACAATGGTTCTCCCCTCGTTCCACCTCTTTGTCGTTATCGTTCTCTGACTTCTGTCTGTTACTCTGCTCTGCCTTCACGGCTGCGCGACTGCAGTTCTCCCCTCGGCTCCCCGGTTGTTCTCCCCTGCTTCGCTTGTCCCTTCTGCTCCTTTTTCTGCTTTCTTTCTCTCTCTGTCTGGCCCGTTTTAATAGGATGATATCTTCTTAGCACCGCCTTTGGATTTTAGGATTTTGACTGGGTGTGGCATCTTCTAAAAAAAACTTCTTGTGTCTTAGTGGCTACCAACTTGTATACAAACCGCCTTCCTATCATGTCTATCTACCGTGATTCGTAGGCTTTGAATTTGTATATGCCTCCTACTTGATGTCCTGGCTTCTTGGGGGTGTATCCCTTTGGTAACCTCATAGGTCATTCGTTGATACCCCTTTTTGGGCTGTTCTTATGACCAACACTCATGGCTTTGATTCGGTCGATACTAGAGGCCTATCTTTGGAAAGGGTGGAGCTCTGAAGAGTTTGGTACTTCCCTCTTTCTAACAACGGGTCATATGAATTCCCTTTTTAACGATATGCCAGATGGCTCTCTCTGACCTGTCACGAAGGGAACGCCGATTAGTCATAGGCGCTAATGAGAGTAGTTTCCAATTTCTCGAATTATCATGCCTGGTAGATAATCACTCGTCGCCCATAAGTTCTCCTGTCGGTCACTAATCGCTGGTATGGACAGAGGTTTTTTTGGGGGGAGATGAAAAGCCACATGGCTTTAGGTCTAAAAAGCCTTAATCATTTGGGATCGAGTAACGCGATAATTCGTCCTCTAAGAAAAACTCATTATCTTATTTTCCCTTTCCTTTTCTTCTCTTATTATCCGTTTCGTGCCTTTTTCTTAAGTATTATTAAGTTATTGCCTTTTGGAATAAACAACACTGTGCCACACTATTACATAATATATGTGTTCTAAATGGTCCACAATAATACAAAGTGTAAAAAATCCGTGTATAATTTTGAAGACTTTACAGAAAGCTTCCGAACCCTTCCCTGGTTCGAAAGCTTTCTGTAAAGTCTTCAAAATTATACACGGACTTTTTACACTTTGTATTATTGTGGACCCTTTAGAACATTAATATAACTCTCGTGATAGAGAGTTTTTCCCTACCTATATATATATTTATATATATATATATATATTATATATATATATATATATATAGTATATATATATATATATATATATATATATATATATATATATATATTTATAATGTAATGGGTTTATATACTAGCAGATCATAGCCAACGTTATACTGCAATAGGCAATATGTGGCACTAATGTTATCCTATTCAAGAATATCTGGAGACTTGGGAACACAACAAAGCATTCTGGTGGTATCAGACAGCGAGTTCTTAAGCGCTGTGATTGAAGTACTACCAATCTTGAGCATTCACTAACTACTTATAGTGGACCCTGAGCATGGATGAAAACAGACTCCCGCTAGCTATACAATCAAATGGCCTTTCCCTGAACTCTGTTAAGTCTAGATGCGTACTACTCCATCGTGCATAGCAAAAATTCCACCTATTATATATATATATATATATATATATATATATATATAATATAATATTATATATATATATATATTATATATATATATATAAAGATAGATATATGATATATTATTTATATCATATATATATTATATATATATATATAGATATATATATATATATATATATATATATATATATATATATATATATATATATATATATATATATGTATAGATCTATATATAATCGATATAATATATATATATATATATATATAGATATATATAATATATATATATATATGTATAGCTGAATGGGGTAGGCGGCTGCAATCAAAACCGAGCAAAAAGGACCAAGGGCAAATGAAGACGCCCATAGTACGACATTTCTTTTTTTATGTCACTGCTTTTTGTACTTCGTCCAACTGGTAACCGTTTTCTACATTTTTTCTCTCATATAATTTGTTTTATATTTTTGTTGTAATTTTAAGTATGAGTCTGTTATTATATTTATATTTTAAATGCATTATTCCAGCTATGATAATGAGACAGACGACTTGAAACGTCAGCAATTGCAAATAAAGAAATGTCGTTAGCTATGGACGTCTTTCTTCTGCTCTCTCTCTTCTCCTTCTCTCTCTCTCTCTCCTCTCTTCTCTGGATAAATATTATTATATATTATATATAAATATTATAATTTATATATATATATATATATATATTATATATATATATTTATGTAATATAATATGTGTATGTATGTATGTAATAGTGTCATGACATAGGCAGTATTTTACACCTTGCTCTTTGAGGTGAAGCTATATGTACTGATTTCCCTTTCCCGTACATGATTATTGAAGACAAACTCTCATAAGAAAATTTCCTGCTGGAACATCTTTCACAAACATTTCATTTTCAGGGGGATTGGGGTTGGTGGCGATTTTACGTAGTCGCCTTCAGTACCTTTGGTGTGTCTTGCTGGTCTTCGCCCTCACCCAGGCCCTCTAGATGACACAGTGTCACACAGCTCAGAACTCTGGGTCTTTTATTTTCTTTACTGTAAAACTGCGAAACCCTTATCTAATCAGTAGTAGCTGGTTAAGGCTGATAAATTCAAGTATGTCACTAGGTCTGCTGTAAACCTCCTGTGCTCTATTGAGAGCTCCATATTTTAATTTCCCTTTTTCCCATTATTTAGGAATATATTTGATTAATATGTTCATTATTTATATGGTTATTTTAACCTTTTGTTTTTGTTGCATTCTGTAGCTCATTACTTCTTGTACCTCGTATGTTATAAGCAATCTTGCATAGTAAATGAATATCCATCCTGGGTTGTTCTATAAGAAGGTGTTCGTCCAGTGAATAACATTAATAATAATAATGATAATGGCGTCTCCGTCAAATATTCTGTTCCAGACAAGCATGCCCCGTAGTGGGTAGTGTCATCAGTGGACCTTGTGTGGTGCACTGTAGCCATTACTTAAGGTTCTTTGCAGCGTGCCTTCGGCCCCTAACTGTAACCCCTTTCGTTCCTTTTACTGTACCACCTTTCATATTTTCTCTCTTCATCTTACTTTACACCCTCTCCTAACGCTTGATTCATAGTGCAACTGCGAAGTTTTCCTCCTGTTACATTTATCAAACCTTTTACTGTCAATTTCCATTTCAGCGCTGAACGACCTCATAAGCCCCATTGCTTGGTCTTTGGCCTAAATTCTATATTCAACTCAACTCGGACAAATATGGCTTTGGACTTGTAGTCATGACGTCATCGCCAATCCTGATTGTCGTCATAACTTTTACGTATGCAGTGCAGACATTATACAAAACCGGATGAGGTTACCCTTGACCAGCAAAAGGTTGCAAACTGACAATAATAGGAAATATGATATTCCGTCGCCTTGTGCGCTTTCGAAGAACTGAAACTGAGTCATCTTAACTCATCATAGGCGTCACAGCACGTCATCCGAGAAGAAAGCTAACTCTAGTCGTTTCAAGTTGCCGTTAGTCGAGATAAGAGAAGCTTTACAGCACGGCATGTCCAGCCTTAATGGGCATTGTGAGCTGTAGTAGCATACCACAAACGTCGGCCCTTAATTCATTGTGACTGTGGATTGCTCTCTCTCTCTCTCTCTCTCTCTCTCTCTCTCTCTCTCTCTCTCTCTCTCTCTCTTGAATTCATTCTCTTATGTTATCATAAAAACTCATCCATATTTATTTAGTGTATACGTATATATTATAATTATATATATGTACATATATATACATTTATATATATTACATATATATACATATATTATAATTTTAATAAAATATTTATTTTTTAAAAAAACAAATTAATATTTATAAAAAACAAAAATATTTTTAATATTTTAATTATTTATATATATATATATATACATATATTATATATATAATATATATATATATATATATATTATATATAATATATATGATAGATAGATAGATAGATAATAGATAGATAGATAGATAGATAAACTTTTCCCCAGTGGGGGATGGCTTTGGAGAAGACTAAGACAATTAGTCGTTTCTGTTCGTGATCGGTAGTCGAAGATATATGAAACAGAGTTGAATTGACATCGAAGTTTTTACGGCACAACCATTTACAATGTCATAAAGCATATACCACGCAGCAGCCACCTTAACACTCCTTTTACTGGTGATTCAAGGGTCAGCTTTCTTTGCATAATTGTTCCGTGATAATGCTAAGCAACTCATGAGCAGTGCGTCGAACTCTATACACACCACGCAGTTATCTCATAATTACATTCACTCTTCCGTTTCTTGAGTTTTAAGGCCTTGTTTATGTCCCCGTGTATTGGTAGTCCACCATTTAATGCCCTGATATCTCAACGCCTCCGCTTTGCTGGTATTACCGTTGCCAGTCTCCTGTAGAGTGCCTGGTTAACTGTTCACAGGGGATTGTAATCATGGAATTGATGCAACTTGACTCATTTCTGTTTGGACTTTAGATAATTGAGAGTATCTGGGTATTCGGAGGCAAAGCTTAATGAGACTTGTGGTGGTGACTCCTATTATTTTAAGTCTTTCAAGTTAAGTGTGTGATTTTGGTTTGCCCACCCCCCCACCACCTTTTTTTTTTTTTTTTTTGTTTTTTTTTTTTTTTTTTTTTTTTTGCTGCGTTATGTTATATCTTGTTTTCTTTCCTAATAAATAACAATGTTCTAATTTTAGTACCCCATCTAATTGTGTTTCTGTTTGCTGATTGTGAGCAGCTAGCAGTCTTGAAGTAAGACGGTGCTGGGGTGGGCATTTATTTATTTATTTATTTTCTGCCTTCGTGTAGGAAAGTGCTGTTGCTGTGTCCCTGCATGTTTCGATTACCAGTTCTTTATGAAATGGCTCGCCATCCGTAGTGATATTCTCTGCAATGGCCGCATTAAAGATGTGAGGAGTATCTGCCATAATGACTAAATTGATAATAGTGAAAGTCGAGTGGAAAATGGCACCCTTTTCCATTT
>NC_061108.1:30763652-30881510 GCF_015104395.2 Macrobrachium nipponense
ATATGTCTTGCAACCCCGAAATTCCATTGCAAAGTCAGGTACTTGACCCAGAATGTAGAATTCGGCTTCGTGTCCGGGTGGCGAGAGGGAACCTTCGCAAACAGGATCCTTCGTGACTGTGGAATCGTGCAATATTCGCAAGTGGAAATTGAATCAGTCCTTGGTATTGTAGAATTTAGCAAACATATGAAAAGTTTCTTGAATGTTGCAAAGGTATCCGAATTATAGTTCAAATGATAGTTTTATCTTGGTGTTTACTTTGTTATTATTTGTGTTTCTTGATACTTAACTTTGGCTTTTTTTTCACGTGGGCATTCATTTCTTGCAGCTAGATGATATATCCGAATTATACTTCAAATGATGGTTTATCTGGGTGATTACTCTATTATTTTTATTTGAGTTCCTTTATACTTAACTTTGCTTTTTCCCTGGTTTTATTTTCAAATGGGCCTTCAGTTCTTGCAGCTTGCTTAGATATGTAGTGACTTACTGGATTGTCGCAAGGAATGTTGACTCAGTTTGGAAAAATCTACGATAGTATCCTTCACATTAAAAAAAATTATTGTGTCCTAATCACTCAGACAAAGGGAAATAGGATGTAAAACGACTTCCTTTGGAAGTAGATGGAAAACCCATATTGTTCTTTCCTTGACCCTATATTTTCTTATTTCTTACGGAATGAAAATATGGAATCTAATCGTTTTCAGCGCGCTTTGTATTAACTGAAAAAAATATTTCATTTCCCTCTTGAGATTCACGTTAAGAAAAACAATATATAAAGGATGATTCATCCTACGAAGCCTTTCTTGAACCAAATGTTTTTTTATTTTTTGGAACAGAATAATATTATTGGATATATATATATATATATATATATATATAATTCTATTTAGATATATATATATATATATATATAATATATATATATATATATAATTATATATATTATAAAAATTACATACGTATATATTATTACTACATTATGTACTTTCACACACACAAACCACACACACACACACACACACACACACACAAATATATTATCTAATATTATATATATAAATATTAATATATATAATTTATTTATATATTTATATATTATCTAGATAATATATGTAGATATATAGATATTATATAATAAATATATATATATACGTATATATATGTGTATTTAATATATTAAATAACATAATATATATATAGATATATATAATATATATTATATAGATATTTATATTATTATTAATCTATATTATATATATATATATATACATACATGTGTGTGTTGTCTGTGTAATGTGTGTTATTTACATAGATATATAATATATATATATTATAAATATAGTATCTAAATATATACGTAGATACTTATATATATAATATATTATATAATATATTATTATATATATATAATATATATATATATTATATATAATACGTATATATATATATAATATATAATTATCTATATATTATATATAGACTATTATATATATATATACATACAAGATGTACTTTCATATATAATGATATATAATATATATATATATATATATATATGTATGTAATATATATATATATGTATGCTATATATATATATATAATATATATATATATATATATATATATAGATAGAATAGTAGATTGTTGTTTACTGAACAAAAGGGAGGGGGCGTGGCCTGTGGCGTCCCAGAGAATAGGGAAGACAAAGAACACTGACACTTTCATTCATTAATTGCTGAATTGAGGATATCTCCCTGTGAAGTAAATTGCTACAATGTTATTTGATCCATAACTTACACCGACGGTTCATCAGTCTTGCTTTAACCCTATACACATAGTACGCCATTTACCAGGTCTCATTGTATTTTCTTTTCATCATTGTAATTTCCAATTACCCGCATGACCTTACTCGCTTACTCTGAATTTTCTGCTGTCATAAACATTCGAATTCTTTCTCCAGTTTGTGCAGTTTCTCTTCATTTGCGGTCAGCAGTCGTTCCACACATTATCCAAGATCCATTTTGTTCTTAAATATATTAAACACCCATTGGAGATGACAGAGCCTTGTCTTATACCAATTTTTACACCGAACCAGTCACTCTTCCGTATACATATTCTAACGTACGCTTGTCTGTATTATAAACATTTATCTCCTACACTTTATATCTTCTAATATTTCTATCGTAAGTTTTTCCTAGCTCTACAAACACACACACATATGTATGTATATATATGTATGTATGTATGTAACATCCGTTTGCGTAGATTAGCCTATGTTAAAAATAAAACAGTAGAAGGGAAATACCAGTTAATGATCGCTGACGTATTGTTGTTTGTTTAATTATTTATTTATCTTATTTATTTCCACACTTTTCCATTTCTTTGCTTATCGTTATTTCTTGTTGATTCAGTCTTTTTTGTATTTTCGTGTATTATTATAGTGTTATATTTCCAAATTACATTTCGACAAAATCAAAATAATAATGCACATCTAAAACTAAGAGCTTTTGTCTGTTTCATTGATTTTGGAGGTTTTTGTTTTCATTTTTAAACTGATTTTTTTCTGAACACTAACCGTCGACATTCTCTTGCACACACACAAATATGCGTACACACAGAGTATCGCATTAACAGTTCAATATTTATTTACTTGTACTGCTATAGGTTAATTCTCTCTCTCTCTCTCTCTCTCTCTCTCTCTCTCTCTGATTCGGCCAAAAACACTTCAGTTGTTCGGCTGGTGCTGGCGATGATTTGACAAAGGCGTTGTACGGGAATTCCGGGTTTTGCAAACAATGCATATTTTAGAGTGACAAGCTCTCTCTCTCTCTCTCTCTCTCTCTCTCTCTCTCTCTCTCTCTCTCTCCGCTCTCTCTATCTCTCTCTCTCTCCTCTCTTCTCTCCTCGCTCTATATATATATAATATATATATATATATATATATATATATATCAAAAATAAAAACGAATTAAACGTTTTAGTTGACATGAAGGAAAACAAAAAGGATCGTGTCAGGTGAAATAAAAGTTTACATTTCGGGAGGTTCCCGTTCGTTTGATTTCACTTTGGTGTTATTCTTCCGGAAGTATAAACTGATCCAAAAGCTGTCAATTTGCTGATGTATTTTTAATCTAGGAAGAATAACCTTATCAATTATACTACCTACAGGGGGGTTAGTTTCG
Source organism: Macrobrachium nipponense (assembly GCF_015104395.2). NCBI lineage: Eukaryota > Metazoa > Arthropoda > Malacostraca > Decapoda > Palaemonidae > Macrobrachium > Macrobrachium nipponense. Next base: position 30,766,838 of record NC_061108.1, read on the forward strand.
TGTCATCAGTGCACTTCACGTGGGGCACTGTAGGCTTTATTAAACGGTATTTGCGGCGTCCAACTCCTCTAGCTAATAATTCTTAGTACAACCGTGAGATTTTCTCTCAGTTCCAAGTTCAGATCCTTCTACCTCATCTTCATTGTCGGGATCTCTTTTATCTTGCTGACTAACGTCTCCAACTCCCTTTATTTATTTATTTATTTTATTATTATTATTATCATCTTGAGCGCTGAATGACCGAAAATGCTTTAGTGCTTGGCTTGACAGCCTAGATTTCATAAATCAAAAGAATCCTCAAGTATATCGGGAATTCTGTCATAGTTAGAAACTAACAAATTTGATACGGTGAAGTACAAGAAATGGACATGAATGCACAAGTATAGAAAGTATTATGTAAAACTGGTGTATATGTCTAATTTTATAAAGTTAACAATACAAAAAGGGAAGAGGGGAATGGAAATGTCCAGTTTAAGCAATTTAGAATACGGAACCGAATAGAGGTTTCCCGCGGATGAACTGACGAGAGCACAGTAGCGAGCAGGAATGCCCAAATGTAATTAAGCACGCACGTGCGGATGGGAACGTCCAAAGTTTATAAGATAAGAACACAAGCATATTAAAGGACGAAGTATTGTATTCAAGATTCGGGTTTCCGAACATGCAGCCCCAGGGAAAGCCGAGATCGTGACGCTGCGAAACGCTCCTCTCATAACCGTAACCTCCAACTAGAAACCTGATCTTGTCACTTACTCGAATTCATTCCTTTGGAATGTATTCAGCCTATCCAGTACAGGTGTGTATATTATTACCGAAATTTTAAACAGACCCTCATGTTATGTTCCTTTATCTCCTGAGTTTTCAGAGGGATGACGCTGTATTATGTTATACTGATGTGATTTGCTGAAAATTTTCGTAGGTATTGTAAAAATATATCGTGATATGATGTCAATTTTTCGAAAAACGAGCTTAACAATTAGATGGAGAGAGAGAGAGAGAGAGAGAGAGAGAGAGAGAGAGAGAGAGAGAGAGAGAGAGAGAGAGATAAGCTATTGACCTTGGTTAAGTTGTTACTCAGACAGATATCCATCCATGTGCAAAAGTCGAATAACATAGTTGTATTAAGAATAATAATAATTTTAATAAAACTTGTTTATAATATTATATACATACATACATACCAATACTACATACCCATATATATATATATATATATAGATATATATATGTATATATATATACACAAACATAACGTAAGACAGATAGAGAGAGAGAGAGACAGAGACACAGAGAGAGTTACTGCTGTAAGAGCTCTGTTACCAGCGCACTAGGACTACGAGTACGAGAGTGAGTGAGCGAAAAGCGGCGGGATGCAATTTGATCTGAACTGTTGTGTCGAAAGGATCAACTAGATAGGATTACTTCCAGTACCATGAATGGAAAATGTAATACTGAATGGATTGTGCCTTGGCCATATTGTCCCACTAACGATATGTTCTTTAGTCGATACCTATATATTATTCAATTTAAACACAAGTTTTGTTTTGAGCCACAATGCCATTCCTACGGTCACTATTTCCATTTATGTCTCTTGATCTCTTTCTCTTTATTTATGTGCTGCTGAACTAATGCTTAACTGATGCTGCAATGATGTGCCTATCTCTCAAGATGGACTCAGTGTCAGCATCGTTTTTTTTTTTTACTTTCAACTTCTCTTATAAGAAACTCAAACGCTTTCATCGGTCTTGCTCAGCTCTGTGCAGCTAATGATTCTGAATATTTGATAAAACGTTAATTGAATCTCGACTTAAATCTGTCTTTGTCATAGAAACCGAAAACAATATCATCTCTTGCTTCCATGAACGGTATTGTTCTTAAGGATCCTATTTGTCAGTTCTTGATTCAACGTTGCTGCATTTCTGTAGTTTCTTTGGGCCTTATTCATCCCGATAGAATTGCTCAAACTAGTCATTTTCTTCTTCCTAACAACAGCAATTATGATTTAGACCATTATCGGGACATATCCAGTTTGACCATCTTTCCGAAATTATATTTCTAATGAGGACTTTCGCTATCACTTATAGTGCGTTGAACCATGCTACTTACGGATATCATATCGTGGCAGTAACAAAGACGCCCCCTCCAATGTATATTCCATTGATAGTCTCTGGATTTGCATTACCAGACCTGGAAGAAATCCTCTGTTGTGCTCAGTGCACTTTCACTAAGCAATAATAAACAAATATGTACTAAAGTTGGAGGTGTGTTGGTATGGCTGGAAATACGCATGGTAAAAAACAGATAAATGCATATCTGGATAAAAATTTTTACATAGAACTATTTCATTCTCGTTTAGCTTTCAGATAATTTTTAGTTAATTTACTTTCATACTACTCGATGACTAGTGAACGTGAGCAAGTCAAGTCACCGTCTCTCCATTTGTTAATTTCGTTGTTATGTTTCTTTCCGGTTGGTTGGAACTTGGGCTAGCCCATCTTCAGAGCAGAAAGCCAGCGCTTAGCAGTCCTTTTTAAGATGTTTTCCGCACATTTGGTAGCTTCTGATTTATGGAACAATATTTCTGTGTGTATTATGAATGTTGATGTCCGTAAGTTCAAGAGAAGCCGTGATTCACATTTTAGATGTTATGCACCATTGTGTTGGCCTTTCGTACATTGACTTGCAGTTGATTGGTGTATCTTAGTTTTTAAACTGTGAACTTCTTAACTTCTCTTTGCCATACTTCTGTTTTATTTTTCACATGTGGGTAATTTGTTCTTAGCCAGCTTTCTTAGGCAATTAGTGATTTTTCGACTTGTTCCAGTTGAATGTGCATTCTTGTTGAGCAAGGATAATATACGTTTATATTATTAATAATCGTTTTAACTCTTGCTTCTTTCATGGATTTGCTTTTTTCACTTTTCTTTATATTCTGTTATGCAAAATTTTGCTTAGTCATTTATTGGTTATATATATATATATATATATATATATATATATATATATATATATATATATATATAGATAGATAGATAGATATACATATACATACATCATACATACATACATACATATACATACATACATACATACATACATACATACATACATATATATATATATAGTATATATATATATATATATATATATATCTTTATACACACATATATATATATATATATATATATATATATATATATATATATATATATATATATATCTGTTGACGTCTTTTTGCGATTTTTCATTCGGAATTTTTGTTGCATTTCGGTCATGCATTGCATATCAGCCTGCATCTTATTCGCTATGCATCACATAGCAGTTGTGAAATGGGAGCAATGGTGAAAACGATTTCGTTGGAAGTTTTACTTATGAATTTTGGAATACTGCTTTTGTGTCGTGCTCTCGAAGCCCCGTCCGTCATTTTAAGTTTTGAATTTTGAATCTGAGACCGCTGTACCGTGATCACAAAATCTTTTTATTCGTTTATCTTCTGAATTCTGAAATTCTGACTTGGATTCTGGAGCTCTTACTTCTTGTCAGGTTATAAAAGATGTGTTATCCTTTTAGCTTTGTTAGTTCTGACCAGTACAGTGTTCGCCAAAGTCATTTTATTAGGTGAATATTGTATAGCTAGGACTGTTCTAATATGTTTTTATAGCTTCTTGAATCTCGGTTATGAATGATGGAGTATATACGTATGAATGTCTTGTCTGCGTTTTCTTTAAAAGACAACAAGCTTAGTGAGTTTTTAAAACAATGCTACAGTATATCCCAAAATACAAGCAGGGAGGCCTATCTCTTCTCTCTTCTTCCGTGTTCCATTAATTATTTTCTGTCTTTCCATTCAGTAGTTTCACATTGTTACCTCTTCTCTCTTCCTCCGTATTTAATTCTTTATTCCCTGTTTTTTCCATCCAGCAGTTACACTGTTTTTTTCTCTCCGACTCTAAATTCAGAATACTCTTGTCCTTAGTTTCATTAAATTAATTATTAGACTTGCATTACAAGATCATAATACGTATTTGGAAATTAGTTACGCACGAAAAAAAAATTCATATCATGCATTTCCAGTATACGATATCGCCGAACTCCTTAAGCAAATTGAGTTACGGTGTAAATGCGAGTTTACTTTTTTCCTGGTACTGTTTTTAATCGTTTTTAAATTTTCTTCATTTTGCACATAATTGTCAAGCCCCATGGGACGGATAGCCTGATGCTCTAATGTAAGCCTAAAGGAAACAAGAAAGAGATGCGTTTTTTTGTTTTGTTTTGTTGTGTGTGTGTGGGGGGGGGGGGGCGCGGGGGGGGGGGGTGTTGGAAAGAAGGGGGGCATTTAACCCCGAATGAAATGACGAGGATGGAAAATTATATAAACCAAGGAAAACGGAAGCAGGGAAAGAATTTCCCAGTTTGCCAGAGGAGGAAAAAAAACATTGTCCTAATTATTTACTTCTCTACATGTATATTTCTTTGATGCAGTTGTATTGTCTGATTTTGCCGATTTTGTATTTGTATGCAAATTTGTGTTGGGTTGGTTATATCACTAACATGTTCAGCTGATCTTACCAGAACTACAGAATTAATATAATCGGTTCAAGTGAACTGTTGGATTGAAAGACATGAGCTGGTGGTCTTATTTATTTATCTCATCACTTTTTTAGGGCCATTTTCGTAATGCTGGGTAATAAAAACCGTTACATTATTTACCGTGAACGCTTGCATCATATACGCGAGTTATTTTTTCTGATGTACTTACATGGTGGCACATATTTATATTTGAGCATATATTTTATGATCTTGTCTTTCGATCAGGTTACTTAGTTTATATCCTTTATGCCGCTCGCTGCGCTTGTATAACAGTTACTTCATATCTCAAAGTGGATGCAAGAAACTACTCCTTGTCTCGAAGCAGATGCAAGAATTATTTAGGCTAGTATCTCCTTGCAGACGTCACTGACGCCTTCCGTTTTCGATGACTCACTGATGCAGACGTCGTACTCATAGTTCGTCATTTGTCATGCAGAGGCACGAACTACGGCCATGTCCGGAAACATTTTTCCGAATAAATTATTTCGAAATCTCTCGGTTACGTGAGGTTTGTTTGTCCTTTTATAGCTAAATGACAATGGCAACCTTTTTGCATTAAGGCAAAGGTGTGGTGAAAAACCTGCGTGGGCTACTGTAGACTCAATTCTTGGTGACATTTGATTGGTTTTGAATGTATTATCATAAAGATAGTATATATATATATATATATATATATATATATATATATATATATATATATGTATATGTGTGTAGGTGTGTGTGGTGTGTGTGTGTGTGGTGTGTGTGTGTGTGTGTGTGTGTGTATACGGTCTTTGTCCTTTATATAAGCTAATGACAATGACAGCCAATGTACATTAAGGTGAAAAACCTGCATTGTAGGCTAAATTCTTGGTCCCATAATTTAATTTTTCGTTTTGGGGGGAGGGGGGAACTGTAATTATTTAAATTTCTTTAGTTTAGTTTATATATATATGATATACTACATCACATAAATATATAGTATATATTATAATATATATAATTAATATAATATATGAGAATATATATATATATATAAGATATATATATATATATAGATATATATATAATATATATATTATATATTATATATATGCCGGTATTTAGAGTTTCGTGCAAAGCACATAATTTGGCATTTTAGTCAAGATATCAAACAACAACACCGGAAATCCCGCCCAGATTCATTATGGCTAGATATCGGCGCTTATGGTCGAGAATGTAAACACATTCTGTGGGATCCCCAATCTAAAGGTATTGAAAGGGTTGCAGTTATGTAATTCCGCAGCGCGCGTAAGGTTCACGAGAACTTTACTCTTCTAAGTGATTTTCGACTCTTTGCACGACGCCGTACCTGCCGTGATGCTATTCTGTAGGAAACAGAGTCGTGGGTTCAACCCTTTCGCCCAGTAGAGGCGATATCAGTCCTTACTCTGGTACCGCGACCACCCTTAACAACGGTGTTACCTGTAGAGAGTTTGCGCCAAACAAGAAAGTCCAGATTTCCATTTGTGTCGATGTTCAAAACGACCTTATTGCTATCATTTGTAATAGTTCGTGGACGCTCCTTGCAAGGTGGTGTCTGTGGAGTTGTACGGCAACAGGTACTCCTGAGTTGAGATTAGTCATCAGTGTCCTGTGAGGTTTTGTTGAACTTAGTTGCGGGTCCTTGTGGTCAAAGTGTTAATTGTCGAGAGCTGGATTGTCCGCGAGTGCCATTCTGAGTTGATAAACAGAAGACGCCGGGACCATCAAAGACGGTGTTTGTTCTGGGGAATTGCCTCTCTCCGGGCGAGAGGTGTTGTGATACGAAACCATCCCTTGGGTAAGATAATCCGAGAATGCACCTGAGTGGTGCTTTGCCTCTGTTAATTTATGAACTTGATCTCCCTGAGACACGCCGTCGGTTATTTATTGACGTTTTATTACTGGAGGGTTCTTTTAGGGGTATGAAGGGAGATATAGTGTATATTTTGTGCTTGCGTTGTGTAACGAAAGTTAAAGAATTGTTTCTGATACTAATAGTGGTTTGGCTGAAGTAACCAAGGTTTTGTCTCAAATTCATAACCTCCGCTTGCTGTATATATCCAGGAAAGACAAGACGTCTCTGTTGCTCTACTTACATTACTTCTGTAAATACTATAATCATTAAGAAGAAATGTCACGCGTGCTTTAAAAGTAAAAGTACAATCGTTTAAACTATTAGCCAATCAATAAAAATAGTAATGATATATGACAACAGCAAAGGCTTATTTGGCATTTCTAATAAAAAAAACGCTGATAATTTAACTGTGATATAGAATATTTTAATCAGTATCATTGTTCATAAGATAATTATCAAGTTAGTATGAAAAGTGTGTTTTATAATACATAAAAAATTGCATGATAACAAAATTAATTGAAATAATTTAGTATTAACAAAACTGCACTTGACTGCGATTGAGACTTACATTTAATACCGGGTTTAATTGACTCGTGGATTCCGTACTCTTTATTGAAAAAAATTGAAGCGATCGAGGGTGATGTCAGAAAGTAAAAAGCAAAGCTGCGAGTTTATTCATATTATGTTGGCGTATTTTTCATTCAGTACGTGCATGGTAGGAATTCACTTGGTGTAATTAAATGTAACGTGATTTTGTCTAGTTTTAATAGTATATATATATATATATATATATATATATATATATATATATATAATATGAATATAGTTATATATGTATATGAGTATATATATATATATATTATTATATATATATAAATTACTATTAAATATATTATTATAAATATATTTAATATAATATTAATATATATATGAAATAATGAATTATATTATAATTGTTACTATTGAGTATATAAGTAATATATATATATATATATAAATAATAATATATAATATTATATTATATATATCAATATATATATATCCGAATCAGTTTATTACTGGTAATATTGTAATAACATACACGCAAGTGCAAGTTATTCCCAAGGTACAGTGAATTAAATATTAAGTGATAATTACAGTTTCATAGACATAATGATAAAAAAAGTTACGTGCGTATAAGTAACCAGATGTGTGTAATATATATATATATATATATATATATATATATATATATATATATATATATAATATATGTGTGTGTGTGTGTGTGTGTGTGTGTGTGTGTGTGGTGTGTGTGTATGTATGAATAACTTGATCACGAAAAGTATAAAAACGTGACCCTATGTATAAATAAAGTATGAATAAAGGTTTTGCCACGAAAGAACGGAAAAAATTGAAAAAGCGAGATAGCCGAGTAACTTTCGGTTTTGTTGTTCCGACCTTAAAGACCTGAAAGTACTCGGCTATCTCGCTTTTTCATTTTTTCCTTCGTGGCAAAAACCTTTATATATATAAATATAAAAATATATATATATATATATATATATATATATATATATATATATATATATTTATATATATATATATATATATATATAATATATAAAAGTATTCGATGTATATTGGGTAACGCAATATTCTTAGTAGGTCCTCACTGCGTCAGTTTCAGAGAAATCTGACATTCCTTAGAAAACAGTAATGGATGCAGCCTCTGCGCTGGTCTTACCATTAGTATGCCGCCTTGTTTGCTAATGTTATTGATCGAAGAAAAAATGTGATTTCTCAGCAGAATTCTTCTATATATTGCCTGTTTGTTGTCACAGTGTCTACTTTGATGGAGCAGATATAATCCATACAGTTTCTTCTTCTTCTTCTTCTTCTTCTTCTTCTTCTTCTTCTTCTTCTTCTCTCTTCTTCATGATAAAGTCTTAGCATTCTTAACGCCAAGTTTCGTTCCATGGCTGTTATGATTCGTTCCATAGCTGACTATTAAAGTTTCACTTATAACGGCACCTCACAATAGGTAAAAATATTTTATTAGATACATATGACGGATTGATTGCTTGGGGTTGGCCTAAACCCAAGTACTATTATAGTACCTACAATGGGCGGTGAGCATTTGTTTGACAGATAATCATGATACGGGATACTTGTGATTTGTCTTTCTCATACTTAACAGGGCTCTCTTGATTCGTAATAGTGGTCCTGTTGTTATTTTACCAGGCTGATGCTCAGCTTTCTTTTTTTCTCTCTTTTAATGATACTACACACAGTTTCCGCAAAGAAACGGAAAATTCAGTGACCTCCGGGAAGATTATACAACTGAATGTTAGTTAACAGATCTTATGAGCTAATATTGTCTTGACGACTGCGGTGAGGAATGTTTAATGTCCACGGTGAAACGACGCCACTTCAGGAGATATAGACTTGATAACATATGCTATATACGATATAATCTAGGGGATTCGCTAATGGACCCCGAGGCTCGAGTTCGAAGTCCCGTAATTGATATCTGAGATGCGACTTGATAACTTTCGTGGATTTGATATCTTTGGAGCCCTTTGATGTGATTGAAGAAGTTGGAGTGTTTCAACGGATTCCTCTCTCTCTCTCTCTCTTCTCTCTCTCTCTCTCTCCTCTCTCTCTCTCTATATATATATATATATATATATATATATATATATATATATATATACATACACACACACACACACACACACACACATATATATATATATATATATATATATATATATATATATATATATATATATATAAATCTTTATCTCTTTACTTGTATCTTTCATCCTCATTTTCTCCCCAAGGAGTACACTTCTGGCTACACTTCTGATTTTGGATAGAAAGTGGCCATATATTTTTTTTTGCTTATTCTCCTCCTCTGCTCATAAGTAAAATTCTTCAAGTTCCAGTACCATGACGAAGTAGTTAGGGCACTAATGTGCTGTTTTTCAATGACAGAATTTAGGTCGGCAAAACTAACTTCAGTGATAACTGAGAAATCATAAATTCTCTGGCCAATCAGTTTGATTAGTCCACCGTATCAATCATTTCTAAAATCGCGGTTTTACATATTTTATTTTGCATTTCCTCAATCATCCTTTAAAGCGTCAAAATTCAACCGTTTTCTCTGAAATAAGGACTTTTAGACAGCCATGCCCGTTTCATTTACCATCATAATTAAAATAATTCTAAGAGTGAAAGTGATTTAAATATTTTACTCTCTAAACGTGGAGTGACAACAAGTAAAGTACCTCAGTATTGTTGTAGAAGCATCTTTATATAACACAAGTGAAACTGACATTATTTCTTTCTTTCTTTTCTTTCTTCTTTTTCTTCTTCTTCTTTAGGTGGAATTGGAAAACAAGAGGGGCACAGCTCTGATGGGAACCAGAGGCCGCCTTTTAAAGTATGAAAAATGGTAAGGCCCGGTACTACCTTTTAAAGTTCGAAAAATTGTAAGGCCTTGTACTACCTTTTAAAGTATGAAAAATGGTAAGGCCTTGTGCTACCTTTTAAAGTAACAAAAATGGTAAGGCCTGGTACTACCTTTTAAAGTATGAAAAATGAAAATGGTAAGGCCTGGTTCTTCCTTTTAAAGTATGAAAAATTGTAAATGCCTCCTGGCACTACCTTTTAAAGTATGAAAAATGGTAAGTCCTGGTACTACCTTTTAAAGTATGAAAAATGGTAAGTCCTGGTACTACCTTTTAAAGTATGAAAAAATGATAAGGCCTGGTACTACCTTTTAAAATATGAAAAATGGTAAGTCCTGGTACTACCTTTTAAAGTGTGAAAAATTGTAAGGCCTTGTACTACCTTTTAGAATATGAAAAATGTTAAGTCCTGGTACTACCTTTTAAAGTTTGGAAAATGGTAAGTCCTGGTACTATCTTTTAAAGTATGAAAAGGGTAAAACCTGGTACTACCTTTTAAAGTATGAAAAATGGTAAGTCCTGGTACTACCTTTTAAAGTATGAAAAGGGTAAAACCTGGTACTACCTTTTAAAGTATGAAAAATTGTAAGTCCTGGTACTACCTTTTAAAGTATGAAAAATTGTAAGTCCTGGTACTACCTTTTAAAGTATGAAAAATGGTAAGGCCTTGTACTACCTTTTAAAATATGAAAAAGGGTAAAACCTGGTACTACCTTTTAAAGTGTGAAAAATTGTAAGGCCTTGTACTACCTTTTAAAGTGTGAAAAATTGTAAGTCCTGGTACTACCTTTTAAAGTGTGAAAAATGGTAAGGCCTTGTACTACCTTTTAAAATATGAAAAAGGGTAAAACCTGGTACTACCTTTTAAAGTGTGAAAAATGGTAAGGCCTGGTACTATCTTTTAAAGTATGAAAAATTGTAAGTCCTGGTACTACCTTTTAAAGTACGAAAAATGGTAAGTCCTGGTATACCTTTTAAGGTTTGAAAAATGGTAAGGCCTGGTACTACCTTTTGAAGTTTGAAAAGTTTTAAGTCCTGGCACTACCTTTTAAAGTATGAAAAAGGGTAAAACCTGGTACTACCTTTTAAAGTATGAAAAATTGTAAGTCCTGGTACTACCTTTTACAGTATGAAAAATTGTAAGGCCTTGTACTTAACCTTTGTAAAGTTTTAGAAAAATTGGTAAGGCCTTGTCTAACCTTTTAAAGTATGAAAAATTGTAAGTCCTGGTACTACCTTTTACAGTATGAAAAATTGTAAGGCCTTGTACTACCTTTTAAAGTATGAAAAATGGTAAGGCCTTGTACTACCTTTTAAAGTATGAAAAATTGTAAGTCCTTGTACTACCTTTTAAAGTGTGAAAAATTGTAAGGCCTTGGTACTACCTTTTAAAGTATGAAAAATTGTAAGTCCTGGTACTACCTTTTTAAAGTGTAAAAATTGTAAGTCCTGGAAACTAAGCTGGAAGAGGAAAACCAAAACTGTATGAGTCAAAGATTATTGATTTCTAATTCTAGTCACGTTTCTTTCAAGTTGGAAATGTATCCTGTAAAGCAGTATTCATTTCGTAACAGGATGAATGAGAACGCAAGGTAGTTTGATAACAAATAAGTTCTATCAGTTTAGCTTTACCTAAACTTTTTTATTTGTTTTTTAAAGCATTACCGGTGGCTGAGCAGGGAAAGGTGCGATAGATTTTCTGTTTGTTTGTCGGTTTGTTTGTCTAATATCATACAAATAATGTTTTGCGTTTAACTTTTGTGTATTATAGGTGTATATTTTCATGTGGCAAAGAGCTTTGCTTACATAATTCCTTCTTCAATAAATGTGGTAGCAGAAGTTCCGAGTAATTTGCTTAAAAATGGTTTGGCAATAACTACTGTCTAATTGAGATGAAAGCTATTGTTGTTTTAAATGTATGTTTTGTGAAACAGTATGGAAGGTCTAATATTATCCTTTCCTTTACTTTTAGATACACCCGAGACGTTTACCGCACCAAAAGAGTTAGAGAACACGAAAGCAGCCATCTTGTATACAGTGTAACCTGATTACATCAGCATGAGACTTCCGGAAACATTGGCGTTGTTAGTAGCTCTTGGCTTACTGATTGACACTTCAGCTTCCCAAAGCACTTCTGAATCTCAGTTTCAGTTACCCGGCAATTTAACATTAAGGAAGTGTGCTTGTCAAGCCAGTCAAATATTGCAGGGACAGAATGCGTGAACCAAGAGACATACGTTTCTTTTTACGATACTGCCCAAAACAGGGTTGAAAGAGTTAATACCAGCAGCTTTTTAGATGTGATAGTTGGTGACATTGAATGTCGTGAAGGGCTGTTGAAATTTACCCTTTTACAAAATGAATATTTGCTTTTAATAACAAATGGTGAACTATTCTGGCAAAAGGAAACTAGGATATTTCAAGAGTATTGTCTTGAAAATGTCGCTGATGGCTTGCTTGCACGTGTGTGCTTAGAGCCTCCTGTGGTACCTATATGCTGTCCCCCAGGTCATGTACTAGGCCCTAGAGACTCGTGCATTAATAGCTCCAACTCAGAGTCTTTTTCACCACCTCTTTCACTGAGTGGCGTAGCCCTTGGAGCAACTGAAGTGCTCCAAGAATATGTGAAGGAGATAACGTGCACTGGAATTGAGGAGGAACGTCGCGCGATTTTGGGGACAGAGGAGGAGAGATTAGAGTATAGCACTAAACAGGCTCTTCTGTTGCACAAAGTCCCGACCTATGATCGCATTGTCGAACCTGAAGAAAATTATTGCGTAGGTATCGATGAGTCATCTAAAGGTACTCCTCAGTATATAGCAAAGTACTGTTACACAGATCCCAAAGTAGAACATCATCATACGTGTCAAAATGTCACCTGTATAAGGAAATGCTGCCCTGCAAACCATTTCTTATTCCAGGCACAGTGTTTAGACTTTGGAAATGAAGCCTGGCGACCAGCATTTTTCGAAAAACAATCTTTGGAAAATGCGACTGAAGCCCCAGAAGATCTGTTCACTGTGTATGGGCTACCCTTATGTGGCTCTTTCTTTGCCCTGAAACCACATGAGATAGACGCTGACACATTGTACCTCCTAAAAGATGGAACACTTCATGTACCAAAACAAAAAGATTTTCTTCCTGATAGTTACTGTTTAGAATCTATGATGGTGGACGATGGCTCTTTCAAGGAGATTGCACTTGTCTGTGATGAACCTAACATAGAATGTGCATGGAAGAGCGTTTTACAGACAGTGCTCTTGAGCTTGTCTTGCGTGTTCCTGATAGTAACCCTTGCAGTTTACTTGGGTGTGGCTGACCTCAGAGACAGGACAAACGGACGCTGTTTGATATCGATGATTGCAGCCATGTTGGCTGCGTACATCAGCCTGTTGGTGAACAATCGAGAAACCGATCCAAGCGATCTTCAGTGCGTGTTAAGAGGTACGTATGTCATTTTCTTTCATCGTTGTTCCAATTAGCAGTGTCAGCTACAAAATACCGGTGCATAGTGCTATCGCCATTCGGAATTACAAATGAGTGAAGGTTTTGAAATTCAGTGGAAGTGAATGTAATATTAGGTAAATAATAGGAATAGTAAAACTGAAAAATTCCGGGTAAATAACTATTTTCTTAAATGTAAATATATGTTTGTGATCCTTTGCCCAGAACAGTATATAGGACAAAATTTTCTGCTAATTTTATGAATTTGTATAAAATAAGGACAAATAAAATATACTATACTATACTATACTTAAATAAACTATACGTATATAGTCCACTATACTATACTTATACTATACTATTACTTATTACTGTTAATTATTATTATTATTATTATAGTAGAAAAATTAATTGCATTTTCCACTATCATACGTATGTTCATTCTTTTTTTCTCTCTTTTCTTCAGGATTTTTTGGTCACTTCTTCGGGTTAGCCATGTTCTTCTGGCTGAACGTGATGTGTTTCGATATGTGGTCCACACTCAGGTAATTTGAATAGCTGAAATCTTATTAAGACCAATTGCCGAATTGCACGCGTATATGTTATTATTTTAACTATAAATATAATTCATAAATTAACTACATATATTATATATAATTATACACTTTGAAATTATATCTATAATATAATTATATTATATTATATATAATATTAATCATTATATATATAATATATAATATTATATATATATAATAATAATTATAAATATAATATTATATATAGTATATATATTATGTTGTGTGTGTGTGTGTGTGTTGTGGTGTGTGTCACAAGAAATTTCTTCCTTACCCTTAGGAGAAAGAGGTCCTAGAGAAAAGAAGTCAACAGATCCAGTATATTCATCCGTTAACTTCTGAATCAAAATGGCAGGGACTCCTTTCATATACTAAATAGAAGACCTTTTAGCGGTGCACAACCCCTACGCAAACTGCCACCATCGTTTTTTCATTGCGCACATAATTTGCATCTGCAGTAAGCGTCAATGTGTGTGAAATATATATATATTATTTACACACACATACATATATATATATATATAGTATTAATATATATATATATATATATATATATATATGTATATATATGTGTGTGTGTGGTGTATGTATATACATATATATATATATATATATTATATGAATATAGTATACTAGGAGTATCATGCAGGTGTTCTTGAGGTTGCTTCTAGTTCTTAAGCCGATCCTTCCGTTAAAGACGATATTGCTGCAGTCATAGTTACGTTTTTCTGTCTCATAATTATTTTACTTTGTGTTATGTTGTATGACGAGAACCACGTGTATTTATACATGCACTAAAGAATATGAAAGAAAACCATCAAATGATATAGGTTGTACAGTTTTTCAGTGTTTGGAGTCAAAATGTGCTGACTACTTTAAAAGAAAATTTTACCAAAGAATATTATTTTTTTCCCACCAGATCCTCCCAGCAACAACACCAGAGCAAGAAAACATTTCTGAAATACAGCATCTACGCCTGGGGAATCCCCCTTATCATAGCCATTGTAGCCAGGATCATGGACGTCGTTAGGCCTGAAAATTTCATCCTTCCCAACTTTTTGGAGCACAAAACATGTTGGTTCGCAGGTAAGAATCGTGTGCAGTTTGTTTTTAATGATATTACTTGCCTAACAAAAATTTGTACTCTTCATCCTCATCATTATTTGACTTCTACTGTAATTGAGTGTTTTTGGAACTGTTAAGATGAAATTTCATTTCCATATACAGTTGTAAATTTTGTCTCCTGTCTGATCGCCAGCTTATTCCACGAGGGAAATTTCTCAGTATTGTCCTTAAGGAAGGAGATTAGTCAGAGAGGTAGGTTGATGATTTAAGCTCAAGGTTAATAGTTACTGAATTGAAGGATCCTCCTCTTGATAGGCCCTCAAGATCAGAATTATGAGATGCATAATGGCAACTCGAGATGAAATGTGAACAACACAGGAGGTTGGGCGGCGAAGGAAACTAAAATATGCTGATGAATCATCAGCCAAAGCATGACTAGGAAGAAGATTTAAGGGCGTCATTAATAAAGTGGAAAAATGGAAAGTTCTGAAGAACGTAAGTAAAGATAGAAAATGGAGTAGCTATTGCGGTGTCAGTTACGACGATATTTAATAGAAAAAGAGCATTGAAATGAAGACATTAAGGCATAAGCAGGAGCTCTGTCTAGGCAGGAAGTTCGGTTAAGAGAGTCTGATGCTAGACCCTGCTGGATGCCTTAGGTAATCTAACACTTGTGACAACAAAAGACGCCGTAAAATTTTCAGTGGTTGGCAAGATTGGACATCCATCTTTTCTGTACGATGGGCGGAATGACAAGTTGCTGTCGAGGATTTTTTTATCGGCCTTGTCTTCATTCACTTGAAATTTACTTAATGTTTTATCATTTTCCATATGATAATGCATATATTGTATACCGTAGGTCCTGAATAATTCCAATTGTAAAGTTGTGCAAATCAAATAACCCCGGAACCATTCGAGTGCGTTGTCTACAACCTGTATCCTAAGTCTGATATCGACTGCTCATATAAAGTTCTTTACCTTTAGTTTTTCCCATTTTTAATGGGGTCGCTGACTGTTATTAGTCTTCTCCACCTTCTGCCATCATGCACCGTTACCTTGCTCACGTTCCTCTCCTGCATGTCCCTGTTAATTGTGTTTCTCCATCTCATTTTTGGTCTACCTCTCCTCCCTGTTCCGGACACTTCCATTTTTCATGGTTCTTTTACTTACAAACCATTGCAATCACGTCTGTTGCAGCTTCTTTGATGTTTCTGTAACTTTCACCGTCCGCCTTATGAAGTCATTCCTTATCCTGTCGCTCCTGGTCACTCAGCACATCGAACGTAACGTCACATTCTCATTTCTGCCACTTCCATCCTTCTCTCTTGTGCTTTCTTCATGGGCCAAGTTTCACAACTATACATCGGCGCAGGTCAGATAATGCGCTCTTGTACATTTTTCCGTTCAGCTTTACGTTAAATCTTTTGTCACATAGCACACCTGATGTTTTCCGCCAGACTGCTCATATATACTGATACTTTATGAAAGGCTACACTCTGATCCGTTATTATTGTTATCTTACATTTACCATAATCAGAGCATTTCAAGATACAATTCAAAATATATAAGAGTATAAGTTGCAGTTTCCATTGAAGTTTACTTTTGGTGGAAGCTGGTGGATTAGCTAGTAAAATATTACATATTTTCAAAATGTATAAGTAGCTTGTTAACTATTGTTAACAAGCTATTTATATTAAAAGTTGAATATTGATACGTCCGACTTTTGAGATCATTTGACTATTTTAGTCTCAAAGGTTGATTTTGTACATGTTAGCATCTCACAGGAGTTTTTCTAGAGTTCGGCGTAAATGAATCCTTATCGCGTATGATTTTTTATCAGTTCGTAAACATCCTTATGTTCAGGTTTTCTTCGACCTCATAAGACTAGTTTGTTTATTTCCATTTTCGTGACCTTTTGATTCTTCTAATCTCAACTCTTCGGGTTTTCTGTTCTTTCTTTTAGTTCATTGCTTGGTTCACTTCAGTTTCTTTCTTCTTTGTTCTCTTTCCTTTGAGTTTTACCATTTCCTTTCGTGTTATGTTTATATCATTTCACGCTCTCCTCCAGTTCTTTCTTACCGTCCCTTTCATCTTCTTTCACCTCCTGCTTTTATCTTTTCCTGTTCGTGTTCTTTGTCTCCTCATCTCTTTTCGTGCCTTCCTTTGTTAGTAGTTCATTGCGCAATTGTCCACAAACTAATATACACACACCTGCGCTAATGCATTATAAATTCCCAACCTTTGTTTTATGGATACCATGACTATACCCCACTTGTTTGTGGGCTTACACAACTGCTCTTCGAATTGTATGTATAGAAATTCATTCTATTTGCTTAATGTCTTTGGATTCACAAATATGTCCTGCGTGTGCACCCTTTAGACATGACATTCATTAGCCCCAAGTCAGCCTGTCACTTGCTACATTAAGGTAGCTTTATGACAGCACGGGCTCTTGTTTCCTGAGCAGTTGGTGTAGGATCAGCCGTTTGGTAGATATGCGGGTCTGAATGTACAGAAATAGGTTGGCAAACTCTAATTCTTAAATATGTACCTGTATACATTCCTTTACCTCCTCTTACTTCTTCCCAATGAACACGATATTCTTTGGAAGCTTGAATTTCAAGTCAGTGGTCCCTTTGGGCTTGTTCCATTCGAATAATAATAATAATAATAATAATAATAATAATAATAATAATAATAATAATAATAATTGCATGGAAAACTACGGTAACATTGCATTGTACACAACAAATGAATTCTTTTAGTTTCAGGAAATGCAGAATATTGGCTTTACTTCTCCGGCTACATTTCTATATTACTGGTGGTCAACCTTTTCTTCTTCATTCACGTGGCCATAACTTTGGCGCGCAAACTTCAGCAGAGGCAGTCGGTTTTCGACAACAGCAACAGCAGATCCAGCAACACGAACAAGACTAAAAAACAGTACGTTGGTTTATTTATTTACAGATTCGTATATTGTAGATAGAGAGAATAAAAAAAAAATTGTGCGACCCAAAAGAGGAGTTGGGTAGTGTGTGAAATGATAAAGTTGAATATTTTTTCAGTAACATTGCAAACTATCTCTGTAGGAAATTTGCATGGTATTAACCCGGTATGCGTCCACCCATGGCGGAAGCTCCTTGGGACGCCGTGTTTAGTACTAGTCCCTCGGGGATCAAAGTATTATATACACCCATTTCTGTTATTAGTGTTATTTGTCGACCACACAACATAGAAATGGGTGTATATAACACTTTGGTCCTCGATGGTCTAGTACTAAACACGGCATCTCAAGGAGATTCCGCCATGGGTGGATACGTACCGGGTTAATACCAATTTATATATTTAGTTGTATCCTACGTAGTTATTTTGGATCTTTCCTAGATAGTGACCCCCCGAGGATTTTAACCAGGTATGTAGCCACCTTTGCGGCGTTTTAGTACAAGCCATAAAAACATACTATAATTATCATAAAGATAATGACCTCCAAGAAATATTATTCCTAGTGACTTTGCTGGGGGTCACTGCCTAGGAAAGATCCGTTATTTTGTCACACATTCCAGCGGGAAAAATCTAAATTCCATTTCTGTATTTCGTTTCCAGAGCTCTGTTGTACGTCAAACTCTTCGTCGTTATGGGAGTCGTGTGGATCGCTGACGTGATTTCCAGCATAGCCCACAGAAACACCTGCTCTAATTACTGGTAAAGAGTGAAATGCGATTTTAGAAGTTCCCCGAACTATTTTATTTTATTCGGTGTCGATGTCCTTGGTTGCGTGACGTGTGTTTACAGAGTTAAACCAACCAATCAGTCCATCTTGTCAGTGTAGCTTGGTATTTGTCAACTGTTTTCTGACAGGGTCTAGAAATTTCTCAGGTTAGATTAAGGATTGTCAACTTTGGAATAAAATAAAATAATTAGTAGGTGCATTTAAGTGTGTGCCTGAACTTTTTTTATGAAAGAGTTAAGTAAATTTGACAACGATCATTTACAAATTATTGGGTTGTAAAGAGTTTGTTAAATAATTTCAATGTTTAGTTTGCCTTCAAAGTAGTCATTATTGGTTATATTAATAGTCCTTGTAAGCAAACATCTGTTGAAAATATATTTTTTGCAGTGATCAGGAGCAAAATATCGAGTGTTTGTACTGGGATTGTAACTTGTGTTTTAAGGTCCCGTAGCACTTGAATAGTGGTTAAAAGAAAATGCTTTACTGCCATTTCCAATTTTCCTTCATATTGTTCCTATTTCATTTAGTGTTTATTTTGCACCTCATGTGATGCAATGTAGGCATTACTTAAGGGTCTTTGCAGCATCCCTTCTGCCCCTAGCTGCAACCTCTTTCATTCCTTTTACTATACCTCTGTTCAAATTCCCTTTCTTCCATCTGACTTTCCATCCTCTCTAACAGCTGTTTCATAGTGCAGCTGCGAGGTTTTCCTCCTGCTACACCTTTCAGATCTTCTTACTGTCTATTTCCCTTTCGTCTTAGGTCCCAGCGCCTGGTCTCAGGAGTAAATTATATGTCTGTTTTATTCATCGAATGTTATTTACCATTTCAGGATTGCTTTCGATATCGTTAACGCGCTGCAGGGCGTGTTTATCTTCCTCGTCGCCGTCTGCAACAGGGATAATATGAAAAAGGTGAGACTTACAGTGCGAAAGTGTTTTGTGCTTTATGGAAACACACTGAGAATTCTTTGCTTTCCATAGCACTGAGGACAACGCTACAACGGTGAGTTTCCAGTGTTTTATTTGCTTTAAAACCACAATATGGTGAAGTGCACTAACTGCTTGCAAATAAAGCATAATGAATGGGGGATCTTTTGTACACATTATGTTCTAATGATCTTTTGTGGTCGTGGTCGCTGATGCTGCATGTATTACTTTGAGGTTAATTTCTCAATAGACCATTAACGATCATTGATCACTGATTTCAGGGTTCCTACAGAAGTACCAAAATCACATTCCAGATACGGGTAGAAGCTAGATTAGCACTTAACTGTTACCATTTGCGCATAGTTTGTTATACGAAATTAGAAACGACAGAGATTTGACAAAGGTAAAATCTAGACAGTTGTACCTCTGGCAGTAGTTACAATTTCTGTTCACCTACTTAAGTTATTTGGTAATATAAGCAGGGGCGTCATTTGTGGGGGGGAGGGGGCTTGGGGGGTGTAAGTTGAGTCTTGGATGGCCAGTTGCCCCCCCAGCCTTTTCAAAAGTGTAACCATAAATTTATGAAATTTCTCGGAAATATTGCGTTTCTTTATCCTTGTTTGTCTATTATAATAGCTACCAGTGATGATGAAATAAACAAACAGTAGTGGGAGTATATAGTTTTTGATGAAATACCTTGCTCATGGGGCTTTAAAAAAAAACATAAAATAGCTCAGAATAAAAAAGAAAAAAAACAGCTTATTAGGCTCGCTTCGTTCGCAAACCAAACCTCTTCCCCCCCCCCCCTCCCCCCCCCCAAACAAAATCTGAAATAACGCCCCTGATTATAAGGGCATGGTTTTGCTAAGCCAATGCGGATTAACTAAAAAACTAGAAGATTATACAGTATATTGCAGAAAAAAATCTTATTTCTTGCCAATATTTTCGAGAAATTTAATTCAATGTAATAATGTTGATATAGGCAGCCCCCTCGGTTAGCAACCCACATACCCAACCCGACAGGGAGTTTTGTTTTAATATGAATTTTTAACCGTTGGTTAAAGTGAATTCTTGAAATAAGATGAAAGAGCTGTTTAACCACCGTTATTTAACGTTAGACACTGCAAAAGGATTGTTGGCCAAGTAGTTCATCTTAACAGTAAGTATTGTCTTAAGAAGCGATTGAACTATCAAACAGTATAAGATGCAGTGTGTATACTGTGACATTATCATTGCACTGCTTTGCTTAGATTTTTTTTTATAGAATTATAGTAGCGGTAATCCATTCTTTTGTTACTGCAAAACACCATATTACAAATGACAACAAAGCAGACTTAATTCAAATTTAAAAGATTGTAGGTTAGCGTTTCATCATTCTTGTATATTCAAAACTCGGCATTTGATTAACAAAGCTCTATCGTATACAACTAGCTAGTCATATTATTCGTCAACAGTTCTCGATAACAAAGTATTTAAAACAACAATGCAAATCGAAACTGAAGTGTATTTAACCTAAGAAACTGTAAATCAATATTTCATCATTCGTTTTGCTCCTGGTAATCGACATTTATCATTCTCCTCAAAGAGCACAATGCATTGTCTGCACATCAATTTGATTATTAAACTCTAGCAAAGTTCAGCTACTCCTTTGTATCGTTAGTTTACGATATTGCATGAAAGAATTTTACAATGGCTTTATTCTAAAACAACTAGAATATTTATATAAAGACCCAGTGGTTGAACGTCTCGTAATAAAAAAAAAATTACCCACCCCTCCCATAATATATTCTAATGTTTGGAAAAGGCTGTACAGTTCACAAAATGGTGGCTTTGTTTTTCTCCCTTTATTGTTTTGAAATTCTGTGTTCAATCCTTTTTATTTTTTTATTATTTCTAACCTTTATTCATTAAAGAGGCAGGTTTATTTCTTCCTTTCTTGTTTTTTTTTTTTTACACTGGGCCTGGTCTACAAACAAGGTATTTGGTTCACAGTCATATTGTATGATTGATATTATTATTGTCACTTGAAATAGTTTTCATTTTATTCTTATTTACATGAAAACGTAAATGGACAGAGTACGGGAATGCGCATTTCATTGCTGGGTATGAAATGCAAAGTTGATGAATCTTGGTGATGGAACTTTTGCTTGATGGAGGTGCACATGGTGTCTCATGAATAAATGATTTGAAGAAATGTTATCCATAGTGTAATAATTCAGGTGTTGTGCAATAGATATGCCAAAGTTTGCTGCCAACCAAGTAGTCTACTCTCCCAATATGCAATGGTCATCACTGGCAACTTTGCAAGTTAAAACTTTCAACATTTGGCAGCTCTTGTTGTCGCCATTGTCCCTAATGAAAGAGTTAGTAACAATCGTAGTTGAAAGCTCTACAAAATAGTTCCAAAAGATAACAATAGCAAGACAGATACCTATTTTGCTAGTGAAATTTTGGCTTAACTGTTAATTTTTCTTTTATCACGAGGACAGACTTTTGCTTAAGATAAGTTATTTGTATGAAACCTCTTGATAATGCCATTAAAAATTCCATTTTGTGGGTATTGGATCTGCTTTGAATCATTCACTATTTTGTGATCTGTAAATAGATAATGTAGCTTATTTCTTCAAAGTTAATAGAAGGATATAAACCCATCTGTGAGATATTGGGTGTTGCTGAAATACCTCACATTCTCAGTACTATATTTCTTGTTCGTAATGGTTTGATGGCATTATCTCTCTATTCATTTTGTCCTAACTGTTAGTCGAGTCCTTCCTTCAAAGAAAATTTTCTTTCAACGAACATAATAAGAATCAAATAAACGAACTTGCATATAAAACTTCCAACCAATGACATTAATCAAGTTATCGTTTAAGAATAGGCTAGCGGAGAAAACCCAAAGGTAAAGGTAATAAGAACAATTATGTAACGATGGTTTCACCTCACTCTACAGTTCCGCGGTGCCTGGAACCCACGACTAGAGAGCATGCGCACGAAGATTTCGACCATAAGAGGAAAGTCGCCCATTTCCCGCAGGAGAAGAACCGACGTGAGTCTAGCTACTTCAGAAACTTCCAGGAAGACTTCAGTGACTTCTCTCCCTCGGAAGATTTCGAGCACTTCTGTACCCCAGTTCCCTTTGCAGGAGGGCGGCCACCGGGACATGCGGCATTGTAGCCCTCCGCCAAGGAAGCACTCTGGAGCCTCTAATTTGGAGGCTTTTCCCATGAATCCTATCGAGGAGTAGACAACTTCATAGCAGGCATCATTTTGGGATGTTTGTCTGTTTCTCATTTCCAGAATTTCAACCGCAAAGGGTGCTGTGTAGTTTATAAGTCATTCTGGATGTTTAACAATTATCACAAGTACAGGCTCTATGGTTGGTGACTCGGAGTTATAACTCCGACCATGTATGAGTTTCAGTATTTCAACTGTTTATATAATCATGTATGAGCTTCAGTATTTACAGAGCGTATTCACTTTGTGAACTGTTGTTAAAGTCACATTTAGAACTTCATCACCAAGTTGAAACCTTCGGTGTATAATTTTTTTTCAGTATATTATTCCAATGCGTGAAATTTCACATATGCTGCTTATGGGACAAGTAACTAAACGCCCTCATGAAAGCCAGCATGATCTAACTGTAAAGGAGGTTGCTGTCGACGATGAAGCTGCCAGCTCAGTGCTCTTGTCCATGGAGCACCTGTGACTCCTGCCTTCAAAATGCGGAAGGAAGGAATTTCTTCATATTAGAATTATGTAAGAGAAATTCGTAGCCACGAGAGATTTTTTTCACAAAGAATTCCTGAAGAATGGGTTGTGTATTCAGGTTAATGCAATATTTATGGTGGCGCATTTGGCAGTCGGGAAACTACATACTGTATATACATAAAAGACCCGTAGCATTTGAAAGCTTGTATATTAGTCTTTGGTTGGACTTTTTCTTTGTTGCCATAGCCAGTAAGTTATTGTAATTATAGAAGTTATTTTTTGTATAACAGCATGGTGTTACAATTGAAAGTACTAGATTCCACGTTTGTTCTATGAACCGGGACATTAGAATGGAAAATGTTCTATTGCCTCGTCTGTCGTAAACTTGAGAGAGGTATCTAGGAAGAAGGGAATATATGATATTTATATATTTACCTTTTATCTGTTTTGAGTTAAAGTAGGTAAACATGACATTATCTAATCGTTCACATTGAATTTCTTTTGCAGAATCTCTTAAAAATTGTTATAATTTGCTACAAAACACTGAAAGCTAGTGACCTGAGAATAATTTGAATTGATGTGTTTAAAATTATAAATGAATCCCCATAGCTTGAGTGAAATTTTGCATCGAATATTAGTTTCCATATTCAGGGTTGCGACGAAGGCGTGAGAAAGAAACAGTATACAAACGTTACTGATTTATTCAAAACAACAAACAGAAGGATCAAGGGCTCTTGCGAGTATAAATATGGTGTCTGACACGAGGCGAATAAAATAGAGGTAGTTTGTTCGAGAATGGTACATATAATTCTATATACATGTTACAGACTTCTGATAAATATAGCTAGAAGCTGACATTATTTCATCTTTTAGGTAGTATACATTTGACGTGACATGATTATGAACGACAGTATACATAGAAAGGATGCATGATATCGGCCGTTTCTTATATGCTTGTGCTTGGCGCGTATGTCAGGAGAGCTTGTGGTGAAGAGTGGATGCCCTTATGGTATGAATTCAGTCGGCCAGGAAAGGACTACAGTTGTAGGTCTGTGTCTGGGAGGTATGGTGGTTTGAGGCAATCGATGGAGGCCAAGACAGTCGTACTGTTATCTGGTAGGCCTTGTCTCTTCTTTGGATAACCCGGTAGGGTTGGGAGAGGGGGCCTGTGTGTGTGTCCACTCTTATGGTTGTCTATACAGGACTTCTGCTGGAGATATATTGCATGCAGCTTGTGGTGATATTCTCTCGGGTCCAGTAAGACCCAAGGTAACTCCTTTCTCCAACTCCGCCTTAATTAACATAACAATGAGTGATGCTTTCAATTGGTGTAGCCTTTTGACCATGCCATTGGTTTCTGGATTGTAGGCCATTGTGTGCACTATCTTCATCCCCAAACTGTCTGTGGAGGAGTTCCATAAACTGGATGTAAAGTACTCTTGTTCTGCTGTCATTTACTTTTTGCAGAAGAAAACTGCGGTCAACAACCATCATCTGTGTCCTGCTCCAGTACCATGCCCATCACCTAGTTACACCAGTTGTCAAAGTGAGGGACCTGAAGGTTTGAAGAAAGATTAATGTGGCTGCTGAGGATATTTATTAAACAATTGTATTATTGGAATCAAGATTTTAGCAGTATTGGGTATAAATCTATGATAGCTATTAATCAGTCATGAAAATTTGTCTACTGTTTTGATTGTAGTTGGTGTCTATCTGATTGCTTTTATACTTTGCTGGGAGGGGTTTGATACCTGCCTGGTCTTATTTGGTGTCACAGGACTCCCACCACTACAAGTCCGTTTTCTTTGATTATTTGTAGCACCCTTTTGACATCTTTTATGTGCTGCTTGAGGTTGGCGCTTAATACAAGGATGTTGTTGACATAGATGATGCAGAAGGGAAGATCGCCTAGGAGCTCATCCATTAGTCTCTGGGAGGTTGCCCCTGCGTTCCAGGCTGAAGCAGCTGTAATTGAACGTGTAGGTGCCAATGGGGGTGATAATTGCTGTCTTCTCCAAGTCTTCCTTCGCTACTGGAACTTAGAAGAAAGAATCCCTTCAGCAGATCTGTTTGGGTGAAGATTTTGGTGCCATTCAATTGGTTTGTGATGGTATCATCTATGTTTGGCAACGGATATCTGTCAGGCTTCATTTTAACGTTTAGCCTCTGACAGTCTCTGCATGACCACCATGTTCTGTTGGGTTTTGGTACCATGTGGAGAGTGGATGGATGCCCCTGGGCTGGGGGCTTTGTGATATAATCCCGCTTCTCCATTTCCCTAAATACCCTGAATACTTGTTTGACAACATTTTTCTGGGGCCAAATGTCTGAAACAGGCAGGGACTGGGGAACCTTCTGTTTCTCTGTGGTGCTGGCTGTTGTTCTTTGCTGGCATGGTTAAGTAGTGCTGCAGGTTGTCTTTAAAGACCTTTAGGAACTCCTGTAGGAGGCTGCATATTTCTGGTGGTGGGGTGGTAGATGCAATGGGTACAGTTTGTTGCATCTATTGTTGTGGTGGTGATATGGTGGTAGGTTGCTTTATTAGTTGTTGCAGTGATTATGCAGGGTCAGTTTTTGGTATCTGCAGTTTTGATGCTACATCTATCAGCAGGTTGTGTTCTTTCAGTTAATCTGCTCCTTAAAGTGCTAATGTTACATCTGCCATGATGAATGTCCAGCTGTAGCCCTTCCCATTGAATGACAGTTTCATGGTCTGCCTCCTGTACATCTTGAGTGGTGTTCTGCTAGTAGTGGATGCATGGATGTTGGTGGGTGGGGTGGGGTTGAGTCGTTAATGCAGGCTGGCTGGCATGAATGATTTGCGTGCCCCGGTGTCGACAAGGAATTCTGTGTTTGACCTCTCTTCTCTTATGAAACAGCATTTGAACCTTTGCATTCGTACCTGGAAGAAAGAGCAGAAAGCAGCAGCAGCAGCAGCAGCTTCTCTTACAAGGAAAACAGTGTTTTGGTTGCTGATGCGACCATCTTACATGTCTTTTGAAAACAGGCGGCCTTTATCACATTTGCAGGCCTTTCCTCCAAATTTCCAATGGAAGAAGCATGTTCCATTTGGTGGTTTATTTTTCTTCTGCCTCGTCTTTCTGTTGTTGAATTGTTTTGGGGAGCTCTACTTGTGGATGGGGGCTGCTGGTCCCTCTTGGTTGCTGTTGGATTTCTTGTCAGTTGATAGCTAGGACTGTTGTGGTGCTGCTGCAATGGGTGGCTGGGTGGGCGCCGCTGTTTTGTGACGCATGTGTACACATGCGTCGACCAATCTTAAGAATTCTTCTATGGGGATGATCAAGGCATAGGGCATGGCTGCTACAGTTTTAGGGGGGCTAGTTTTGTGAGGAGGACCTCTCTCACAAGGTGTGGGGTTGACTCAGGTAGGCCATCTGTGGCGGCTGGCTGGGCTGGTCATCGCCATGGTTACCAATGCGGCGAAGGCGTGAGTAAGAGGCAACAGCTACAAACTTATTTATTCAAAACAACAAACAGAAGGGTAAAACAACAAACGGAAGGGTCAAGGGCTCTTGTGAGCAGAAATGTATTGCCTGACATGAGGTGAACAAAATAGAGATGTACGATCAAGTGTTTGTTCGAGAATAGAGAATGGTAGGTAATTCTATATACAATTTGTGGACAACTCTGATAAATATAGCTGGAAAGCTAACATTGTATTGCCTCTATTATGAATGATACATATACATAAAAAGGATGTACGATTTCGGCTGTGTTTCTTGTATGCGTGTGCTTGGCGCGTATGTCAGGAGATGCTTGTTGTGAGGAGCCTGTATGGTACAGAGTTCGGAAAGCCAGGAAAGATGGACGATTGTGTAGGTCCATGTGGAGCCCTACAGGGTATACAAGCTTTTAATGTCTTCCTATACTATATTTTATATTATTCAGTATAAAAGTCCAAATGTCAGAATTATAATTACCACTGGCACGAACCCTGTTTTATGTGGTGTATGGATAAAACACACATAGACGTAGACATTCTGTTTAGAATCTCTTCACAAAAAGCGATTTAATGAGAATTTTTGTACTAATGAAAGATTCACGGCATGGGTTTATAGGTTAATTTATGAAAAACGAATTAGAACCGTTACTAAAATTGGGTCATAATTCTAAACTAAAAATGTAATTCGGTCCCATGATGATCTCATTCGTTTTGCGGGGAGAAGTAATTACAGTAGTATTTAGATTTTGTACAGAAAAGTTAACTTTATGTTTACAATTTGTACAAAAAGTTATCGCTTTTAGAAGTCAGAGGTTATAGCAATTATCGTATGAAATTCTATGCACAGAAAAAACAAATTATTAATTCGTAGCTTATACAGAAAAATTTGAATTTTTAACAGGATCTTTCACATAACCGTAGTATATGCTGTGAATTGAAATTTAATTCATAATACGTACAACGATTATTAACATGCTATTTTATTTCCCTGCGCATACAGAATATTCAAGATTTTATGCAGGAAATTTTGTATGATGCCATTACAAATCACAGTTTATTCAGAAAAGGGAGTGATTACCATAATTCATAGTATCGTTTCTCCCTCATCTTCCAAGAAGTCTGATTTATCCGTTTGATGCGCATTGCTCCTTTCATACTCCCTACACACGGATATAGGAAATTAAGTTAATCTTTATAATGGCTAATTAAGTATTTTGGTTAATGACTCCTTGCTACCCCTTAAATGGCCTGTAGGAACATTGCCGCCGAGATACAGGGGTCTCGAAATGCTCTTATTAGGTGTCTGCTTTTTGGTAAACTGACAATGTTTTTCAGTGTTTACGTTATTGCTCTCTTATGAATGGGAATACTCGCCCTAATTGAGTTGTAGTAGATTGGTAAATTATGTATTTTAGTTAATGACTTATTTATTTCTTAAATGTCATTTATAATCATTACTGCCGAGATGCTGTGGTTTCGAAATACGTTACTTTGAATTCTGGGTTTTTGGCAATTTAAAAAAACAAAATTTGTATATTTAGGATTATTCTTGTATGGACAGGAATAATAGCGTGTCATCTTTAAATATCCAGGCTATATAATTTTTATTCTTCTTTTTTTACGAAACTGAAATAATTAAAACCACAGTTATCTTGTGAGTCGATAGTCTGCTGGAATTTTTTATGACAGCAAATTAAAATTATATCATCCCCTGAGGCTTTACAAGGAACATTGTGATCTGTGCTAATTATTGATCTGTGCTAATTATTATGTCTTATCATTATGACTCTCTCTCAGTAATATTATAAAGATAGCGGCCAGTGTATTTGTAAACCATTGTTACAGAAATACATATAATTTTTTTAAGATGTTTTTTATCCTAACCAGTTAAGGTTTGCTAAGAGTAGGTAAAACTTACGTTATGATCAAAATTAGATGAAAAAACGTAAGACGTAATAACGTCTGTTGGATAAAGTGAAGATAACGATGTAATAAGGTCCTATGAATTATAAAGAACACTGAATCGTCTTGTGTTTGTATCACAAAGAAAGATCTTGTGTTTGTATCACAAAGAAAGAAAAAGTATTTAGTGTGTAACCAGTGATATAAAACAAACTGTAATGAAACATCAGTTATAATTAGAATGACAAAAATGATTGTTAAAGAAGCGTCCGACAACTGCGTCATTAGTTACGGGTTATTATTTAAGACGGAACTCATTAACGGCCGCAGAAAAACAGAGTGATTTCTTCCGAGTCCCTCAAAATCATGATTAAATTTAGCAGGCTGGGACGTTCACCAAGATGGATGACAAAAATGGAAATCGTAAAGCAAATCTGAGAGATCAAATTATACTGACTAAAAACGAGGAAACTAATCCCCAAAAATTGTACACGTGGAAAAATTAATTGTGAAATAACCTCCAGACATATTAGAGCTAATAAAAAAAAAAAGATATAAGACTCCGAAGTTCGTGAAAGCCAATTAATGGGAGAGGACCATTAATTATGTCAGTGATGCGTGGATTTCTAAAGGAGTCAAGAAAAGAAATGCAAGGGGCACATCAGGAATTTTCTGACAAATGAAACTAAAACTTAAAAGTAAAAGGAACCAGAAGACATGACAGCATAAGCCCATAGGATAAAATAGAGAATATCATATAATAATACTATGTAAAAGGCAGGAACCCGTGACTAAAACATGATTATGATAAAATATAAAAGTAATTCTTAATCTAATACAGAGATGGAACATTGCAATATAAAATACTCACCAAAAATAGGAATCAGTTACGACAAGCTGTATGGGCCAGGTTAAGGGTACCTATAGTCGATTTTTTTAAACCTGGCAAACTTGCACTTAGCTGCTTGTCGCTGATTGGACGAATGTCGTGTTGTTCCGAATCTGAGTTTTGTTTTCACACTGTTTCAGAATTGTTATTATACGGCCATAGATTGAGATAAGAGCCAAATTATGTAATGTTATGTAAATACCTGTTGTAATAAACTTAAGTATTAAGAAGTTACATACCAAATTACTATCAAATTATTATATAATAGTTAACAGATATGAAACAACACTCTCCGAAGCTGTAAAATTGCAAATATGTTTCAAACGCATGAGCTTTAATGTTTAAATTTCTAGCCAGATTTTTAGCTCAATCGTGCCATTGGTGGTTTGGAAAAAAGCAAAACGTATTTATTGTACACTGCTGAAGGTTGTATAACGCCTAAGAACAAAATACTATCGCAGAAAATGTAAGCTTGCCGAAACATTTGGGGGGGGAGGAGGAGTTGAGAAAGGAACAGCCGGCGAGTTGTCGTCTGCACACACCGCCATCATCAATCAGCTTAGAATCGGCTATCGAGTAGTTGGCTCACTGTCGTCGATTCCACCTATTTCAGGCATGGCCTCAAGAGTCGATATGGAACAAAGCAGAGATGAAGGCGCTTCAAACACCAGGCATATACATACATGCTGCTGGCAGTAGGCTTACCAGTCAGTGCCGTAATATAATAATGAATGTTATTTCAATATTTCACTTCACAGGGCCCTAGCAAGACAATGAAAGAAATCATTACGGCGACAGCAACAGCAACTTTATACATATCCTAAAACATTAATGACATTCCGTGAGCAGTACTTTTGAAATGCAAAAAATGATATATAAACATCTTTATTATTTTATGAAGACAAGAACACCATACCCGCATTTGAACCTCCAGCTGAGAGTACGTCAACTTTCTGTCAATCCCGTGGCTGTTCCTCCCACAACTCCTCCACCCCAAATTTTCTGTCAAGCTTACATTTCTACGATAGTATTTAGTTCTTAGGCGTTATACAACATCAGCAATGTAAAAAATAAATGTGTTTTTTTTTTTTTTTTTCAAACAACCAATGGCATGATTACACTAAAAATCTAGCTAGAAATTTAAACATTAAAGTTCATGCGTTGGAAACATATTTAAAGTCTACAGCTTCGGAGAGTGTTGTTTCATAACTGTTAACTATTATATAATAATTTGGTATGTAACTTCTTAATACTTAAGTTTATTATAACTGGTATTTACACAACATTACATAATTTGGCTCTTATCTCAATCTATGGCCGTATAATCACAATTCTGAAACAGAGTGAAAACAAAACTGAGAGATTCGGACAACACGACATTCATCCAATCAGCGACAAGTAGCTAAGAGCAAGTTAAGTGCAAGTTTGCCAGGTTTAAAAAAATAGACTATATGTCCGGCAGGTACCATGCTTTAAACGTCAGATACCTGAACTTGTATGTCCGAAGTGCTGGAATGGTCACATGTTAGCAGATTGTACTCAACCCAAGAACACTATGCATGATTGGACAGAGTCCCCAGATTACAGGGCGAAGTATCTGAAAAATGAAAAGAAGACATTCAGTAACTAAGAATGAAATTACCACGTAGAGAAATGACGTCATTCTTCTGAACAGTTGTTGAGTAGAAAGCAAAACAATTTAAATAAAAAATATAGTGCAATTTTTCAAGTAAATAGGTCAACAGAAAAATAGGTTAGCAATGACACAAATTAGTCAGACTTTCCAATGAGCTGCTCAGAGGTTTAATGTTGTTGTTGAAGATTAAGCTAGCTTTATGCCAGCACGGGCTCTTGCTCAAGAGCAGTCCGTAGGTCAGAGGTTTAAAAGGTTGTCAAAATGAACGTTTACGTCAAGGAAAATTAAAACCAGCCAAAAAATGTTTTTAACTTCTATGAACTGTAAATAACGAAGTGTGGCGGTCCTTCCTGCTTGAAACTTAAAGAAAATCGAGGAAAGGACCACCAGAGAGAGAGAGAGAGAGATTGGGGTGCTCCATTAAAGTTAGCAAGCGAGTGTTACTTGAATCCATAGCCAGTAATGAAACCATCGAGTTTGAGGTAAAGGAGAGAAAGCAACAATAGCGAGAGCCAGAGAGAGAAAATCTAACAAAGCAATCAGCAAAAATTTAGTTAAAAATGCTAACTGTGTTGTCAAATAATAACTCTGTAATATTATATTCTTTATTGACTTGATACAGGTAAGTAATTACGTCAAAACCATGTTGGGAGCTTTCTTAGATAGTGACCCGCAAGGATTTTCATGGGTATTATCTATGACTAATGTTTCTTGGGGGCTCTCGTCTTTACGCTATGAAAATTACACTTTAATGTTTTTAAGGTAATCCCCAACAGGCTTGGGGGTCACTACCTAGGAAAGTTCCCCAAGTTGAAAATACTTAAGATTTATAAATGATAGAAAGACACTTTTTTTTCTTTTGAGAACAAAAAAAGTGTGTACGTAAGGTAAACCAGTTTGAGTCAAGTGGTCGTTTGAATATATGGATTTTCTTCACTGCTAAGGTATTAAAGGAATCCCGGAAAACGGTTGTTGAATGTAATCACAGAAAACGGTGGAAATCTGTTAGGACGATGTGTGTGCTCTAGCTATCAACAAGAGTAACAAATCACGTTTGAATTAACTGACCTACACCTACGATAACCTGGTTGTGGATGCGATTCGATGTAGAAAGTGCGACATTAATTTGAGTTCCATAGGAGGTTTTGCTGCGCAAAAAAAAATTGTGTATGGCCCCCAGCATTGGTGGTATTACGTTTAATATAATCGAAAACCAGGGAGCCCGACATGCAGTTTGTTTTAACAAGATGCACGAAAGAAAACAAGCGTGATTTTTAATAGGCTGGTATCATCGATTAATTATAAATGTATTATATATCTCACTGCCGTATTAAAACAAAGTTTTATTGCCTAATTTGTGTTTAGTGAAATAACTTTTTCTCGCTATTCTCGTCTGATTAGACCTATTTATATAAGGCAGGCAAACATGTATTCATCATCTGTGGAGAACAAACACTGTTCTGTTACGAGATAGAAAACGAATATGCTTGGTTTCATCAATGGAGATACAAACTCAACTGAATGGTATTGCTTATTTCCCAAACAAATCTCTTCTCTGTCGCTGCCTTCGAGTTTAGGGTTCCCAGTTTTCCTACCTTCTTGTTACAGACATCACTGGATTTGAGCCTAGAAAAGGGCAACATGGGTTGCTTTTTCTCTCGATCTCAGAGTTAGGGGAAAAATGAAACAAAAGCCGCTTTTCTTTGCAAGGGACACGTGGTGTTATATTTCCGTGGAAACTACCTGTTTAACAAAAGACCACATGTAGAAGCAATCGCTCTCTATCTCAGCGCCTCTGAACATTTTATAATTTTCTTTATAACACGCCTGCGTTAATTTTACTCATTTGGTTGTTTACAGGTGTGATGATGCATAGATGTTTATAAAATATGTGGAGTTATAATAAAACTATGGCTCCATTTCTTAGCTGTTGCTTAACTCTTAGTATAACAATAGTCTATGCAACTACCGTGGCGGTTGATATCAGCTACCGATTTCTTAAATTCCATTTCATCTTATGTAAACAAACAATTCCTACCAAAGCATTTATCAAGGAAGGCATGGGATTATACTAAGCAAAGCAAAAATAACTTTGATAAAAATGTCCTTTTGAGTTACTACCTACGTATACTCGTATACCCGGGCCATAATGATGTAAAAACTAAGAACCAGTAAGAAATACTGGTGAACGTATACGAGCCACCAGAGGAGGACAGCGGGAAATGAGCTAAACATAGACTAAACCGACTTTTGTATTCAAGAGCTTCAACTCAAACTGAACTGCTATCGCTTTTATCCCAATCACAGATCGTCTAAATTTAGGTACACCATCATCCCAAAGCCATGAGACAATCTGCACATAGCTAATGCAAGGTATATGTTTATACTTTAAGATAAAAGAAACTTCTGTAAATATGCCAGATGACTTTACATTTTTTTAATAGTGATTGTTGTAAGCATTTCAAAACGGACAACCTATACACATTAATAGAAAATAGTACTACAGTCTCGAGTTACTGCTTAGGTTTTATTGAGATTTCTTAGAAATATACGCCCCGTTCATACTGCCAGTGCATAGTATACATGTTTCAGTTTCGTCTTTTACTAATGTTTTTCTTTAATTGCTAAAAGTCATTAATTTGTGAATTAAATTGTAAAAAATTGGCTCGGGTAGAATTCACAAAACTCCTTTCCGGCACACAGTTTGCATACTTGTCATTGCCTCTCTTTTATGCTAATCGCAGCACTAACTTTCCTTCTGTAACTTTTTGTATGAAATTAGTAGAAATCGCACCATAAGAACAAATGGGTTAGACCTGCCGTGAGCTGGGTGGGTGAGGGTAATGCTAAAATTAAGTAGCTCTCTCAAATCCTGACGGAACAACATCGGAGAACTCCTCTTCTTCCTCATCAAAGACATCGTCCTCCACTAAAACTCTTCTCTCCATATCATATTCCTTACAACATCAGGCAGGGTTTGTTTGGCAAAGGGGTTTTTACGGCCACCGCATGCCCTTGCTGTCATCAACCACAGTTATTGGCGGTGGGCCTTTCCTTTGACTGAAAGGTCCACCTGCAAGGCAACAGTTTCCAGTTATTGTCGGTGGGCGTAGCCTTTTACTCAAAAGTAGCACTTGCAAGGCAGCAGCTGTCCTTTTAGTAGTCTTTTACGGTGGTAGGTAATATTCTTACACCCTTACCAACACGGTCCCGGTATCTACCACAGGGTCGTGGGACAACATCGGAGAACTGGGTATTAATAAAGCCGAGGTGTACTTTATGGAAACACCATGTTTATCAATGTATAAACTATTGCCAAAAGATTGATTTAAAATGGAAAATTATGTATGATCACTGTGCGTATCCTATGCGAGCCTTGAGGTCAAGTCAATAAATGTGAAAACATTTTAAACCTTAAAATATGACTTTATCGAACGTAAGCATGTTTTGCACACGTCTTCCCATAAATACCACATATGATAAAAAAATGCGAGACAAAAGGAGTTAATAACACAAACGATTGTGTATAAATGCTGTGTATACAGCTAAGGATAACGGATAAAAAAGGTATACTTTGCTTAAGGTTATGAATAACGTAACTTTTACGTCACCACTAATATTTTAAATTAATGTAAAAGTATTTGAGAAATAATATGACATGTTCTAATTACTGAACTATGTCAATTTACCTAAAGCAGGACGTCTGCAGGCAGAAGCAGACCTGTTTTTGAGCACTCTGTCCTCCATCCTGCGCTATCTCAAGCAGGACGTTAATATGCCCTCCTTTATGGTTTATTTGTTTGTTTGTATGGTATTTTTACATTGCATGGAACCAGTGGCTATTCAGCAACGGGACCAACGGTTTTACGTGACTTCCGAGCCACGTCGAGAGTGAACTTCTATCACCAGAAATACACTTCTCTATCCCCTCACACTGGAATACCCGAGAATCGAACACGCGGCCACCGAGGTGGCAGGCCAAGACCATACCGATCAAGCTACTGAGGCGCTGCCCTCATATTGGGAAAGGGGGGAGGGGGCACGTCTAAATTTTAGACAGTCAAGGCCTGTAACATTCAAGATATTGATATGGATGAGTTATATGGTGAGCATGGGCTTGTGGAGGCAATTATCAATACCGAGGCGATAGATAGCCACAGCGAGGGGCGTTATCTCAAGCTGTTCAGTAAATCTGAGATACCTTTCACGAACCTGAAGAAGGTGAACGCTTACATCTTCTCTATTCCATGCAGCAATGCTCACACTGAACGAGAATTATCAATGATGACCTCTGCTTGGAGAAACTAGAAAAACCGTCTGCAAGTGAACTCTGTCAAAGCAGAGCTCCAAATCTGTAACAACTCAAGACTTAAAAGAGTGCCCAGCCATGTACAAAAGATTCCTGGCCAACAGAAACCTCTTGGAGATGTTAAGTAACTTAGGGCGAAATGCAAAAAATGGACTGCCATTATGGATGTCTATGATAAGCAGGCTACTTCCTTTAGTTTGTGAGGCAAGTTGATTTGGTTACCACGCAGTATGCTGTTCCATCAGGAGTAAATTTGAATATTCATTTCTTCCAGTTATTTATACTGTGTGAATGTACGTAGCATGCATGTAACATATATAGTGCACTTAAATAGCCTTCATTACAATATAGTGACATTTAACAAATAAACACCTCTAAGTATATTTTGCATATATTATACAATTTATATTTCAACTCCTCATTAAACGTGTTTAATTTAGGTTAAAAGCAAGCGTCAGAAAAATTGATTGAAAAATGGCCATCCTACTGGTGATCATTAGTTGACCAGCTGGTACCGGCAAAGGCCATCCGAAGGTCCAGTCGGGACAGCTTTAGCAACACTGAACTACCCTAATTACGATACGGTAATTAACAGTAACGCTAAAATTCGCCAACATTTTACATAGTCGGTTATGAGATTAAGTACATTCCATTATGGCTACGCTTAATGAGGATTACATTAACTCCTGACAATATAACTTTGGGAAACCTGAACTAAATTTATTAGCTTTTCGTTTAACGGTCGTCTCTCTTGTTTACTCAATTGTTCTCCTTCATCGGGAATGTCTTTCTCTTTCCTCCACACCTATCTTCTATTCCAGGGGTTTTCAACCCTTTCCTCCCTACGCACCCCTTCGGATATTTGTAAAGTCAGTAATGTACCCGCTTTACTTTGTATAACGTGGAAAACAAAACCAACTCAGAAAATTTGTACTGAGGGGAAGCAAGTACAAAACTCTCCTGACATAACCAAGAATATTGTAAACACGAATTCCATAGAAAACGGACAATTTTTTTTATAATCACTTAACTCTGGTTATGTAGCAAATTTTCAAGGTCATGGCACCGAGTTGCAAAACAAAATACGTTATTATTACCTCAGCTGCAAAAGTTGTTAATGAAATGGCTGAAACAGTTTTCATTAACTAGTTGGCCGAGGAGCAAATCTTGCTAAAGCATATTGAAGGTCGGCATCGGCATGTAATATTCATTCGTGTGCCATAGGGGGCGCGTACCTCCCGACAGACCCTTGCCGTACCTCCTGGGGTACGCGTACCCCAGCTTGGAAACCCCTGTTCTATTTGGATAGCCTTACTACAACTTAAACTTTGTTCGTGATGGTTACGCGCTATTAGTTTTCATGACAAAATAAGGTTTTATTTGGCATCTCAAATCTGTAGACAACTAATACTACAATAGTTGGGGAAATATAACCACGTAAAGGCCCCCATACCATAAACGATTGTCTGTATCGTTCGCAAAAACACAGTGTATGGGCTTGTCTGAATGCAAAAGTGAGCGGAGCTGCGTGTCTGAACGATCTCAGCGGGAATCTGTCACGACCAGGTTGCTGGCTTGCGACTTAAGTCTGTCATACACAGATCGTTCAATGTATGGGTTTGTCTGCCGATATAACGCTATCGCGCGAGTCTCTCATAGAGATGAAGCCATGTCTTCTCGAGACAAAATCTTTCAGACTAAAATCGTTCATACTGTATAGGGTCCTTTGTGCGTAGACTTTCAAGACGTATATTTAATATGGAGAGCTTTAGATTCCTGGTCTTCATGTCAAATACTTGATCAGCGAAACCAGATCGATTGTAAGGATATGAAATAAAGGTCAATACATCAAACAAATACCTTACGATTATTAGATAAAATTCCTATCCTAATTATTGATATAAAGTATACCAAGCAAGATTATGCTGAATTAATCACAAGTACTGTAAACAACCCATATTATGCAATGGGTAATAAAGACTTGCTTATGCATTACAATATTTTGTATTATGTAAAACACCGGTAACAGATTACTCTTATTGATACTAAAACCAAATGTGAGAATGATAACGGAAAATATAGTATTTTCATAATGCGTTCACGTTTAAAATAAATCCTATAAATACAACTTTTTGGCAATATATTTAATATATTGATGCTAATCAATAAAATTCTAAAAGCACTTAGTAGATTTAATTAACCTAACTAGACGATATTGCCCATCTAATTAAACCACCTGTGCACCTAGTATATAACTGTATGGAACCAATTCCCGTTATTTACTTACTCTCCACAGGCGACGTACAGCATGGTGGCTCACGTGTAGCCAGTTTGGGAGGACTTTTAACCTAATTTTCTGCCGGCTCCCCCTCCCCTCCATAACCGCGGGTTAACTTTCCATATTAGTATCCTCTGTTGTTCGTACCCTCAAACTGGGGTTGGGGAACGCCTGCCAAATAAGAACCCACAAAGATGATGACAAAGGTGTGACTTGTAAATGG
Source organism: Macrobrachium nipponense (assembly GCF_015104395.2). Lineage (NCBI taxonomy): Eukaryota > Metazoa > Arthropoda > Malacostraca > Decapoda > Palaemonidae > Macrobrachium > Macrobrachium nipponense. The sequence continues at coordinate 30,804,892 of NC_061108.1, forward strand.
AGTTACAACAATTAGCTACAACAGCAGTATAATTTCTTCTTGAAAAATATCAGGAGAATAATAGGGAGTTAAGTATGTTAAATGCTGCCTGTTTATCTATTTGCATTACATCATTCTCGTGACTCCTCAGAAACAGACTAATTTGCGATGATAATGAAAAGAATGGCAACTAGAAACAGACGACGTTGGATAGATTTCTTTGCATAATAATCTTGACTGAACGAGTTAACTGGTCATTTTCACTCCTTCGATGGTATGCCATGGTTTCTCTCTTGTCGAAATTTACTACATATTCGGAGGAGCGACCGTCATTTCAAATTTTATCGATGATATCAGGAAAATAAAAGCTCAGTCCGTTATCTCAATCCCGAAATACAAAACCACCTCAATGAAATGATTGCACCAACCATCAAGAAGTAAATAGAGCATTATTTAAACAGAAAAATTTAATTATTCAGGGTTGTCGAGTGTACTCCTCCTGTGTCCCTGATTGTTGTGAGCCAGTTCGAATACATATAATGCATATATGGGGATACGTGACAAATATGTACTAAGAAGCAACATGAAAGGTGATAAATTAAAGACCAGGTACCAAGCGCTTTCGTGTATTGCGTACACTTCTTCAGGGTACCAAAAATCGGAGTTCTTCAATGTCATTGACAACTACAATTGGATTATCAGTTTCAAATTCTCGGAAATGGCTGATGACACATGAATCGTTATCTAAGATGTGAGGAGTCACTTGGCCATGGTGTCATCATGAAAAGGAAAAATGCTTGATGATATATCCCCCATAGCGCGGGGTAGAGCCGTCAGTACACTTCATGCGGCGCAATGGAGGCGTTGTCTCGGTTCTTTGCAGCGTGCCGAAGCACCTCCCTTCGCTCCTATGACTCAACCTTCTTTCATATTCACTTTCTTCCATCTTACTTTCCACCCTCTCTTAACAACTGGTTTATGATGCATCGGCGAAATTTTCCTCCTGTTACACCTTGGAAATCTTTCACAGCCCATTTCCATTTCAGCGATGAATGACCTCATAGGTCCAAGTTCTTGGCCTTTGGCCTAAATTTCCTTTTTGACTGATATCATATCGTCATCAGCACTCTCTCGTAGGTGGCCATTTTAGAAGAATTTTTCCCTCTGACAATCGAAGGACTATGTGAGGCAAACTTTTTTTAATTTAAAATAGTCAATGTTTACAGACATCATGATACTGGTACGAACTATTCAAATAATGAAAGAATAGATGCCCATTAAGCCTAAAACTGATTATATAAAGATGAATCATTATTTGGTTACTGACAATCCTCTTGTGCGCCATCAGAGGGAAACCGTAAACTAACTTCATCAAAAAGTTTGCTGTTAGAAATAAAACGTGGCATAATAGTAATGGCTTTTCCCACTAGGGCTACAAGTTTTTCATTCCTTAAGTTTGAAGTTACCGACACTAAGTAGTTTTAAAAAGATGGTATTATCATTTTGAAAGAGTTATGCGCTACTATGTTAGTTTTCCGACTTTAACTTCTTATGCTTAATGTATTTTTATATTTTTGTTTTTTGCGTGTTTATTTTTTTTATTTGATATGTTCCCTTCTCGACCAACCCCCTATTCACAGTGGTATTCTAATCGTGGGAATATTGCCTGGGAATTTATTATAGTCTTCTAGGCTTGTTTGTACAGTTTAATGATAAACAATATTAATGATGTGCTTCTTTCCATAATCTCAAATATGCAGAATAAAAATATTCTAGTACTGCGGATTAATTAAACAATCAAATTTCATCCATCATACAAAACCATTTTTATAGGCAACTTCACAGTTGTTCAGTAGACTTTCGGTAGATTGAAAGACAGTGAAAATTCCCCCAAATGTGATAAACAAGGAAGTTGATATGTTCAATTAGACACAGCCGGCAAAGCTAGGTATTCGTTATTCCAAATAAAAGGTTATAATTGCTTTATATGCTAAATAAAGAAAATTTCTCTCCCTCTCTCTCACTGCAATGAATAGGCAAATAGTTTATCATCGTACAGCCTCAATTGAATTGACATACCAGTCTCTCTCTCTCTCTCTCTCTCTCTCTCTCTCTCTCTCTCTCTCTCTCTCTCTCTCTCTCTCTCAGCGAGAGGGTTCCAAGTCTTTTTGAACAATATTCCGAAAATAACAACGGATGAAGATAACGGTATTTCGAAAAACAACCTTTGGCTTTAAGTTGAAAAATATCCCTAGACTTATTTCCCGACGGCGTTGTTTTCAAAAACAGATCCAACCTTCAGTTGAATAAGGGAATTATAGAAAAATCAAGGGGACACAGAAAGCTGAGAGCCTAATAAAGAAAGCAAACTGGGAAAACAGGAAGGCGGGGAGGGGCAGAAAATCAAAAATGAAAAAAATTTGGCTTTACAGAACGACGGAGGAAACAAGTTTTTGTAAACCTTTCCAACGCAAGATAGATAAGCCGTTTTCGTCATGAATTATTAAAAAAGTATATGATATATACTATACCTATATATATATTATATATATATATATGAGAGAATATATATAATATATAGATATAGATATATTTTATATAATTTATATATATACTTATAGATATAAATATATATAGATATATAGAGATATATATTATATATATATTATACGAGAGAGAGAGGAGATAGGAAGACAGAGAGGAGGACGAGGAGAGGAGGAGAGAGAGGAGACCAAGTACAACCATGATGTAGTATTTGCAAAAACTCAGGCAACTACAGGAAGTTTTCAACTAACTTCTTACTTAAGAATATGGCCAAAATTCAAGGGAGGAATAATTCCAACAGTACCTTGACACTTTCAGGTTAAAACTAAGAAACAAAAGTGAATGTTTACTGGGGGAAAACGATATTGAGTAAATATAACCTTCCACCAAACTACAACTTGCTTCGCATACGACGAAGAAGGAGGAGCCAACGGCTGACAAAAAATGAAAAAGCCCCCAACGTTTTTTGCACTTTCTGGCCGGACGAGGAAGACAAAATACAACCAGGCAAAGCAGAAACCCTAAGTGGAGTTAAATTCCACCCAAAGCAGCCACAAAACCCCAAAGCAGCAAGACCCCGACAGAAATTGAAAGAAACGAACTAAAAATAAAGTAAATAAAGATTAAAGGATAGAGAAGAATAATAAGTAGGCTTACATATTCAGAAACGACCCTTGGAAAACAAAAAGCTGAAATTGTATTAGCATTAACTCGGCAGAACTTAGATCTTGACCATCTCGCTGAACCAGGGTTGCAAAACGTTTAAAAATCCATTGCCAGCATCACCAAGTACAATAGCGGTGGGTCGTACAGATCATGGCAAAGGCGGCAGCCCAAAAGGATCAATTCTACAGAAACTGAATAAACCAAAAATGCCAATCCTAAGGAACCTAAGTCACAAAGGATTACTGTAATTCCTAGTTTTTTATTATCCATGATAATAATTAATTATGATAATGAAGTTCTTGCTGGAGGGAGTACTACAGTATTATAGTCTGTTGACACAGTCATGAGGTCCTTTGCGACGGAATTCTTGATTGGACATCTGGACTCAGCTTGCTGATTACCCCTGTTGGCGGATGACCCACAAGATCAGATGGTGGGGGTCGTTATGCGGACACGTGGACGCTGCATTCGTTCGCTCAGAAACGTTCGTAAGGGAAAGGGCGCCTCATCCTTCCAGAAGAAAGATTTAAAATGGTCGGGGAAAGCGGTTTGCATGACGTCAAAGCTACTTGCTGAATTGTAATTGGCTAGTTGCTGGTTGCGTGGAACGTTCATGCCTGGTGTAATCTTGGTTCGTTCTTGAATCAGGGGTTGTCTTGTTTCGGTGGTCGTATCCGGATGTGGTATTATTTGGTTTGGTAATAAACAGTTATGGAAAAAGAGATTCCACCACAAATCAGGGGAATCCTTGATCTCCTCCTAGGAATCGGCAAAGTGGCCAGTCGATCGCAAAACTATTGCTACAACGGAAATGTGACCAAGGGTCAGAATATGGTTCAGGAGTTTTTGCCAAAGCGTAAGTAGGTGCAGGTTGCCCTCTATGAGTTCTTTAAGTTACCAGATAGGTAACCTAACTTCAAAGTCTCCATTGGACTGGGGTTGGGGGGAGAGATGCACGGCCTTTAGCTGACCAACGCTTGGACTACACTTAATATTTGTTTTTATTGCTTACTTGCTTAACGGCTTTTCGGGTCCCGCACCAACCAACATAGCGCCTCAGGGGGTTTATTCTTTATTCGGGATGTATTGCAATCGCACTGCAAATTCCAAAGTTCACAGGGTTTTATATTCTTTATCATAGCATCGATTAAACAAAAAGGTTTCAAGGTTTCTTACTGAAAAGACATGAAAATTCCTCAATCTGCTCCCATTCAAGAGGGAAGCTTGTTGTACTAATATAAGGGTGGGGTTGCATATTTAAAGGCTCTGCTGCCACGGACAGAGGAAAATCGTGGCTCTCCCAATTTTAAACCATCTGTAACCACTCTTGCTACCAGGGTTCGATTAATTGGTTATATAAACTGTAGTAGGTACCCTTAAATACAGGAGAGCCGGTCCATAACAACTTGAAGGGTCCAAAAACACAAAAAACTGAATGTTATTCAGGGCCTTCACCCCCGGTCAAACCCAGTACAAAGTTGATTAAGGACATGGATAATTCCCGCTGTTGATAATCATCAGTTGGGTGACGAGAAAAGCCGCCTCAAACTTGGAGGAGTCAGGACAGGATATCAGAGAGCTTCCATGTCGACACAGAAACTAGATCTTATCCTTCATTCGAGTTTATAGGGATGAATTGATCCCTCCCCTCTATGGCCCCAGTTATCACTGGGAGTCCATCTTGTACATCTGTATGAAGAGGTGGGGCCCCTTAATCCTCCCACCCCCGAGAACAATGCGTGAGGCAGAAAGAAGGAACAGAAAAAAGAGCTGGCGTAGCGATTCGGGATCTCCCATTATTTGTCTTTAAAATTCACCCAATTTCTTTTACATGGGCACCCGTCGAGGAAAGTGTTCGTACGGGATCCAGCGCCCCCCGAAAAATATGCCATGATTAATATCCACCAAGGTTATATCAACCATCTTCGTTTCAAAGCGGACACCGAGGATTGAGGCGAATAAGTCCCTCGTCGCACGTGTTTCACGCAGTGCAGCGTGCTGAATTATACAACTGGAATGCAGCTCAGACGACAGGGCTTCACCCTTTCTTGATGTGTACTCGTCTCTTAAGACAGAAGACCGGCCTCCGGACGTTCTGTATTGACGAGAAGAAGAAAAAACTGATTGTTAGGAATGTTCATTAATGGCAAAAGTGAGTGCCTGCAAAATTCAAAGGATTACCACAGTCAGGGCTTTAAGTTATGCACGGGCCCTGTCTCACTTCACCTGGCAGGACACATCAAAGAATTAGGACAGATTCCCAATAGTACTCGTAAACAGAAGGGTACTCCAATAAGCTTAATTTAAAACCATAAGGATCATGAAAGCCTGTTGCGAGACTAGCTATAATAATTGAAGACGCTAACTTGTACTAAGGAAAGAAAAAGGCATCAGAGCTTGTTGTTTGTTTGTTACAAGAACAAAAGAACTCTTGACTTCATAAATTGCGAAAACAACCCCCTCGTCCCCGTTCAGGAGACCCACCCCCCGAAAAACGTTCAGTGTAGCGGATACCAATAAATCAATGCCCACATATCCGGGCGGGTGTCCCGGAACCCGGAAAATATATCGGCATGACTAATATGCGCCGGATGGGCTCGCAGAGGATTTCATGTCCTCCCGAACAAAAGAGGGGCTCTATCCAAAAGTATATAGAATAAGGGAGCCAAGAACCGAGCACCCTCACCTGGTCACCAATTCCGCTCCATCCCGTGAATGGTTCCTCGTTGGACGTTGGACAGGGTGGTTTTTGAGCTCGCGTTACCCAATCCGGTGGTACCGAAGTTCGATTCTCGGGCTCTTATCAACGCAGGGAACCAGAGGAATCTATTTATATGTGATCGAATTCAATTCTCTATAGAACGTGGTTCGGATGTTCCACAATAAACTGGTGAGGGCCCGTTTGCCAGGTAACCAAATGGTTCCATAAGCCACGTAAAAATATCTAATCCTTCGGGACCAGCCCTGGGAGAGCTGGTTTAATCAGCTCAGGGCGGGTTATGGGCTTAAACTAAGATATGCTTAAATTTGCTTCCATCACCTGTTGAGAGCATTATCAACAACCACCACCATCACATCGGCAATGCCCGATGGACCCAAGGACGACTACGCTTACTGGAAAGCCATCCTCAATCCTAGACAAGAAGTCCTCCTTTTGAATACTACTCATGAGGCCTTACTACCCTCCCTCTGAGCATTACGCGTAGAAGCCTCCTAAACCAAGACGGACATGGTATTACCAAACTAATGCCACACCGGATTACGACCACCGAACAAAAATACACATGATCAAGGAGGACCATCCAGACTACCACCAGGCATAACGTCACGTAAACAGCAACTAGACACTGATAATTCGGGCAAAGTAGTGACAATCCATGCCAAGCTCCTCCCCAGACCAAATCAGATTCCTGCACGGAGAGGAGCCCTTCTTTACGAAGCTCCGAAACAAAGACTTCTGCAGCGTCCACCCCATAGGAACTCAACCTTCTGATCTTGAGGGCATCCGGCCAACAGGGGATTCAGCAGCAGAGCCAGGATATCCAAATTATAGTTAGGTCACAGCCTAAGGGGACCCCATGCTGTGCAACCGGACTATAGGTCATTAATAATGATAATAAAACAGAAATGATAATAATAGGAAATTTAAGGAAACTCAATGAAATACAAATTGAACAATGAGACTAAGGAAAAAAGATAATAAGAATAAAAAAAAAAAAACATTTAAAACAAAAAATTCAGGTGATGACAGTTAGGCAGGAAAAAAACAAAAATTAGTTGCAATGGTAGCTGATAATGAACAAAAAAAGCATATCATCCATCCTCTTCATGGAAACGAAGTATTCATGGGCGAAAAAAAAATGACAAAAAATTCATGCACAAATTGAATAGGTTACATAATTAAAAACATTTGCAATTTTTCCAAAACCGGAAGAAATGTTACACAGCCCTTTTCTTTATCACCACCCAACCCCACTTGACATACTATACAAAAACAACCACTAGTTGACATTGTCATACAAAAATTCAACAAAAAGGAAGCCACTGAAAACATTCAACAATGTATAGCCCCAAAAACGAATATAAACCTCCTGAAATAAAATGGTGCAAAGAAAGGGCCAATAGCCGTTAGAAAAAACAACAAACACGAAATAATAGATGACTGCAATTACATGCTGCGCGCAAATTAAGTTTAATAAAGGTTTGTCAATATCGTCACATTTTGCCACCCACCAGGAGGGAATTACTATCAAATGCCGACTTATTACCAATAATATGGTACCACCCACTTTTATATAATAAGGGACTCTATATCAGACCTTCCATTCATTGACAAATCAACCCAACGTCATGACCGTGGTTCTATATAGATCTTATAAACAATATACTACCAACACAACTAACAATACACGAGGGATGTGAATAGCAATAACAAATAGACCAGCCATTGTACTACCCAACCAACAGCAATTCTAAGTTTCTTAACCTTGACACCATCACTGAAATCTCCACAACCGGGGAAAATGACTGACCAACATAAAGAAAAATCTTTGATGAACTTTTTCCAGTTTCTTATTTGATTTATATAGATTTTTGATATTATGCCAAGCACTGAGGCAAACTAAGGTCATTCAGCGCTGAAACGGAAATTGACAGTAAAAGGTTTGAAAGGTGTCACAGGAAGAAAACCTCGGAGTTGCACCGAAACAATTGTTAGGAGAGGGTGGAGAGTAAGATGGTGGAAAGAATATGAACAGAGGTACAGTAAAAGGAATGAATGCAGTTGCAGCTTGGAGCCGAAGAGACGATGCAAAGAACCTTAAGTAATGCTTACATTGCACCGCATGAGGTGCACTGACAGCACAACCCCCTATGGGGACTTCTTCCAGTTGATCAAGAAAATCTTTGTTGAACTTTTTCCAGTTGATCACACACACACACAAATTCTAGTTGATCACAAAAAAAAAAAATCCAGTTGATCACAAAAAAAAATTTCCAGTTGATCACAAAAAAAAAAAAAAAATCCCAGTTGAGCACAAAAAAATCCAGTTGATAAAAAAAAAAATTCCAGTTGATCTCACACAAAAAAAAATTGCAGTAGCAGTGACTTTGAGTAACATAACACATCGATTACAGACGTTCATCATCAATAGAGAGGGTAATCTATCATAATCATATACCAGAGAGCGATCATATAGAGGTATTAACACAGCGATTATCTATTTCCACCAAGCCACAGCGTCCGGAGACTGCAAACTTCCGCCGAGGATTGCCAATTCTCTCCTTCCTTCGCAAAAAGTTCCGGCGTTCAATTGCGGATTTGTTTTTCAAAACCTAATCACTTGCTGCTACTTCCGAGCCCTTCAGCCCCCTGTCATTTTAAAAAAATGACATTACTTCACAAATAACCCTGCTTACAGACCGATGAATGAGTAGACATACAAACTAACAAATATACAATCCGAACGAAAAACATAATGGGCTTGTCTGACGCAATGATAATACCCTAACTGGACTAGTGATATAAATAATGTAATGAAAGTCAGTGAAATTAAGAACGATGCAAGCATCTGAAAGAAAACGATGAACGAATAATATATAATGTTCAATGATGAGTTCTAAGAGAGCATGAAAATTCCCTGGGAGTGGAGGAAGGCCTGCAGAGACTCAGGGGAAAATGTAAACGAGAAATCCTTCATTAAACTTACTTGGAAAAATGTAGAAAAAAAACTGAAAAAATGCCCGAACGAAACAGACTTTTGACGGAAGCCCTGGTAACGGCATTTTTCGCAGGTAACGCAAGGTAGGCAAGTGACAGGATTCTGTCAAGACAACTATTATAGAAATTACACCAAATCTAACCGCAGATGTATCAAGACTTAGACTGAAATGATTACTAACCAGAAACAGGTATGTTTGACATGAATGGGATTTAATAATGGGATATGATTTAAAACTAGTTCCAGGAAATACTAGAATAACAATGCGCATAATGGAACAATTACCAATGGGTGCGCTTCAAAGAATGAAATCAACCTTACAACGCCCTTTCAGTGCGATGCCACTTTGAACCCTTACAAGATGGGATGCTTATGCCTACATAGAACCAAGTCTTCTTTGAAGTTCCAGACGAATTATAGTCAGAGACCAAGTTGTGGATTCAGTAGACACAGCAAATAAACCCTATTGCAAACATCAAAGTGGGTTCCGAAAGAGCAGGTTTAGCACATCTCAAAGGCCTTTGTAAAAGTTTAAAATGATAGTATCCTATAAAGCTCTAAAACTTTGACAAAAATTTATTAAAATAATCCTCTCAAATTACACCCAAAACGAACAAATAGATATGGAAACGTTAAAAGTGTGTGCTTATGGCGTTGGTTACTCACGCTCAGACATGTAGAAAGGGGAGGAGCGTCGAAAGAAATGACACGCCCATTGAATATAGAATTTAGGCCAAAGGCCAAGCACCTGGGACCTATGAGGTCATTCAGCGATGAAGTGGGGAAATGACACCAAAACGGTCGGAAAGGTGTAACAGGAGGAAAACCTCGCAGTTGCAATATAAATCAAGTGTTTGGAGATGGGTGGAAAGTAAGATGAAGAAAGAGAATATGAAAGGAGGTACAGTAAAAGGAACGAAAGTGATTGCAGCTAGGGGCGAAGAGACGCTGCAAAGAACCTTAAGTAATACCTACAGTCTACAGCATGAGGTCCACTGACGGCACTACCCACACTACGAGGCATTTGCTTCTTGGACGTGCTAGAGTGAAGTACTCTCCAACAGCGAACTGGAAACTATGGCAATTTGAGCTATAGATTGCGTCGGAATGAAGAACCGTGCTAAGAATTGAGAGAGATTTTGGGTAAAAGACTCGTCGCTTGAGAGAAACGAGTTTTCTCTTGCATCTCATAAATGAACTCAAATATGTCATCCAGGTGATTGGTATAATTATTTGAGGATGGGCTAGGATAAATTTAGGGAACGGGTGGCATTGATAGCACCTTATATTAAGAAATCAGCCACTTGTATGAGGCAATCTATATCTTTTGCAGATAAACCAATATGGTATTTAGCGACAGATCTTATGAAGACTAAGTTCAGTGTGGCGATATCTCCTCAGAGGTTGGGAATATCATCCCGGAATGCACTTCAAATTCCGTTTGTTTATTTTCTTGGTGGCAATTTCCCGTGTAACATCTGGATGTATGTCTATCCTTTAGCTTGTTTGCTACTGTATCGTAAGCGACATTTTCCCGATTTCTGTCTGAATAACACTTGAATTTCACATTCCATAAACATGGGTGTGACTTTATACAAAAACAATCCAGTCAGTCCAAGACGACATCTCAACCCATTCTTCCGCTGTATTATTAAAGAATTGTCTGAAGTTGTGTATCGCAGACGGCACTATTGCTGAAATGATAGATACAGGTATATCGAAGGAACCTCCATTTTCACTCGTGGATATTATTTCAACCATAGAAAAAATGCGTTTCACAGTGAATGGGCTATTTAAACCTTATTTTAAAGAAGTCGCACGCTTCATCTGTGTGACAGACACTGTACCGACTAAAAACCACCACATTATCGACGTCCAACGCTTCACTCACTTTTCAACAAATTTTAAGACACCTGAGCTGAGTGCGAATGGGGGTTCCATAACCTACTAACAATTTCAAGCCCGTTGTCGCATTGATTTGCTTGAAAATCTTTTTATATGTCAGCTGTATCATCTTGATATTTTGACACAGCATGTTTTAGACCCTCTAGTAATTTTGGGCTATGTAATGAAGTACCAGAATTTTTTAAGAAAAGGATTTTCAGCATATCCTTCCACAGAATGCTATAAATTGTCTATTTTTAATAACCAATTTTAAAATCATTCAATATCATGTTCTGGCGAATGTCGTATTAAAGGGAACCCTTGGAGAGATTATCCTTTGCCTTTTCAGTAAAATTCTTAGCCCATTGGCTATCTTCTCTGAAATGTAAACAGCGAACAGCCGTAATAATGCAAATGCATGGCGGCATCTACGATGACAATACCGCAACATGTCTGCCATAGCTGATACAGTTAGACGTAGTTTACTTACAGTTAAGGGTGACTTCAGACGTTTGTGCATATCTCTCAAAACAATGAAATACAAACTTTAATGTATAAAGTAATTTTGGATATGTAAAACGCAGTCATATCGTAGTACACTCAACCATTCATAAGTTTGAGACAGAAATAAGCGGAGCTTCCTAACTCTTTAACTAAGCAAGGGCAGGAGTTCGTACATCTACAATGAATGTTGAGAAAATGAGAAAGTTCAAGAGTAAACTGCCTTAATCAATCAAGTTTTTTAATACTTCATTATATCGCCAAAATTACGGAGGGTCTAAAACATGCTGTGTCAAATATTGAGAAGATACAGCTGAATACAAAAAGATATTCCAAGAAAACTTATGCGACAACGGTAGCAGTGCTCTTATGAATCAAACACAGGCCCGTAATATATGCCATCATCAATATGCTGTTATGCAATTCCATGTAATGATTTTAAGCTTTATCCATTTGACCCTGACCTGAACCCGCGTCCAAACACGGGGAAATAGGGTTTATTTATTATAGCACAAGCCAGATTTATTAACTTTTTGCTTGATATATGAAATTTGTGGCAATGTTAATAAACGTGCACTTTTTGCGCCCCGTGCCCCCACTTCACCATCCCCAGGAAAGGGAGAAACGACTTTTTCATATTGTAAACGTCGAGATCATTTTTATTAGAAAAAGAAATTCATTTTGTATAAGCACTGGCCTTATTTCATTGTGTGCTTGAGACCCTGCTCTGGGTTTCAACCCCATGGGCGCCGCTAATTGCAGGAAAGTTTCAACCTTTCGTAGCTAGAGTTAAAACTTTTATCATTTTAGCTTAACCTCAGGTACCAACACCGACGCATACCTTGACCTACTCGGATGTAGAGGCCAATCTCGAGGTAAGGTTTTTTTTTTTTTTTTTTTTTTGGGCTACACCACGCAGTTTCCTTTTATTTCTAAAAAAATAATATGCGACTTTGATCCTTGACATACCCCCATTACCTCATCCCACCACCCACCCTTCCACCAACTCCCCCCCCCCCCCCCCCCCCCCCCCGACACACTTGGATTAGATTTTCATATTTATTTTGGAAAACGACCTCTCGAACAAACAAATTCTCTTAACCGATTGGGCGTCTGAATGCCGTTGAGTTTGTATTATAGTTTCCCAATCTCTCGAATGAGCTTCTTTGTAGCAACTGCAACGGGTAAATTATACAGCAGCTGTCCAAACGGTTAATGGTATTCCTTGGTCGTTAGGTAGAGACTTTCTAACCATTTCTCAAAAGGCAATGAAGCCAGTACAACTATGCCATATTTATGCCCGTAAGCCGTGTTAAGATATTTTTTGGTGAATTTTTATTGGTTGTCAAAGCGGGGAGAGGAATGCTTTTGTAATCGACTCCCTAAGACCTTTCATTTTTACTATATGTCTATCATGTTACATATATTTTACTTCGATTTTTTACCTTGTTATGTCTATAATGCCAATGAATGGGCGCAGATGGTAGTAAAAAAGGGTCATAAATACAGAACGCGGACGTTGGTTAATAGCAAAGGCTCGCCCTACAAACTGCTCAGGTTGGACCATTTATGGGACAATATCCATTATTCAATTGTAATAACAAATGTTAAGAAAGTCTTTCACCCCTTTGAAAGTCATCGTAGCCAGATCTACCAGAAACTCAAAATCACCCCTTTACTCAGTAGTCACCCTCACTGCTCAAAAGCAAAACCATATCCTTGAGGAAATCAAAAAACATTCGAAAATAAGATTCGATTTTCCTCGGTGTCAAAAATATACACAGTTCCTCTTATGGGCCCCATACACTGAACGATTGCATGAAAGATTGTCTGAACGATTGTCTGTATCGTTCGCAAAAACACTGTATGGGCTTGTCTGAATGCAAAAGTGGGCGGAGTTTCGTGTCTGGAAGATCTCAGCGGGATTCTGACACGAACCAGGTTGCTGGCTTGCGACTCAAGTGTTATACACAGGTCGTTCAATGTATGTTTTTGTCTGCCGATATACCTAACGCTATCGTGCAAGTCTCTTCTAGAGATGAGGCCATACCTTCCCGATACAAAATCTTTGTTCAGATTGAAATCGGTGCGGAGATCGTTCATACTGTCTGAATAGTGTGTATGTGTGTGTGTGGTGGTGTGTGTGTGTTTGTGTGTCGATAACGACAATCGTTCAGATTGTTTTCATACAATGTCCCAAGGAGTATGGGGACCTTTAGAATAAATAAGGAAGGCAAATCCACCCACCAAAAATTAAGTCAAAAATCCTCGTCTGTTTCTCCATAAAGACCACAGCAATCAAGAGACAGAAAAGGAAAGCTTGGAAGGTTTCATAAAATAAGCAAGAAAATTACAATGCTCTCCGACCAAGTCCTTTGACCTATATTTGAATGCACAAATACACCGTTAGGCAAAATTCCATCAACCAGTTCAAAGAAATTACAAGCATATCAAAATAGACACTCACCTGAAATTCATAGTTGTAACCACAATCAAGGATGCATTGCTGAATAAATTCATACATATTAATGGAGATGTCATAAACATCATATTTGCAACAAAGCGGCAAAAATCGAGCACAAAGTTTGAGAAAATTTACCCACCCCAGAAATGGCCAGATAAAGCAGACATATTGATATAAATGATCCTAGCCATTCATGGCAAAGAACAAAGGCGCCTTTTGTAACATCAAATGAACCAATGCCAAACTAATATTAAAACAAAGCGAGAGAATAGTATAACTTATAGTGAAAATTGAAACTGAAAAAAATATGAATGAGACAGAATTGAACGAGGCTACAAAAATGTGAGATTTGAAAATAATTATAAAAAACGTTATAAATGGAACAGATCCCAAACTACGATTTAATCTTTACCAAAGAAAAGATAGCTCATAAAAAAGTCTACTTTGCTGCATAAGATAACGACAAACCACACTAATGAGCCATTGGGTATGATCCTATCTTTCATCTTTCGGAGAAACTTCATTGTCATAAGACATTATATTCATATCCTACACTTAGGTTAGATCTTAGGCTCCTACGTGGCTAAGCTATAAACTTGGTTATCATTAACGGTATGGAACTACAGGTTTCTTAAAGGGGAACGCTATTACTTTCTAGTTTTATCTATATAAATTTATCTAACTTTTATCTATATATGTATGGCTATAGGTATGTATATTACATACACATACATAACCACATGGTAATGAGCCGCTAAGACATGGAGATGGTTCGGAAATTTTGTGATGTACCTTAAGGGCCTGACCACCATGATAATGAGTAGGGATATACCAGAGCTAAACCAATTAAAAGTATGGTAATAACTACGGCACAGACTGCAAGGAACGTTCCAGCGAATACGAAAGCCACTAGGGATTGGGGTGTCCTATGTATTCACCGTGTTTAATACTAGCCCTGGGGTTAACAATTCTCCCGTGATCTCCCCCACCCAAAATCCCCGCATTCCCAACGGGTTCCCCCTTTATCGTAGGATAGAGTTCTAAGGTAAATTACAGGTTAATTACAGCGAACCCCAAAAACTAACAGTAGATTCTTAATAAGCAACCAGAATACTATAGGAGACTGCAAATTCCTAAGAAATACCCGCCGCGGAGTTATTTGCTAGATTTTACCACAATAATTAATCTTAATAGTACCGTTTACCAAGGAGGTTGATGCAAAGTCGTCCATTATAACCAAGTACCGAAGTCATCGCTTATGGCAAATTCAACTCAAGAGCCATAAAAGCAGGAGGCAAGCAACACAGGTCGTCATTTAGGGCAAGAATGATTATAAAACAAAAGCACACAGGGTCTGGATCTTAATTTTTTCTCCGCCCCTGGGAGGCCCCCTAACGACTCCACAGGTTCAGCAGGTTGCGGGAAAGGGCTGATGATGGGCGCGGCTCGCCTTCAAAAACGCAGTAATGCAAGGAAGGGGGGCGTCACGCGTCCCCTGGCACATATTACAGAGGCGCCAGCAAGAAGACTGAACAGCACCTACAAGATGGCACCTGTGGCAAAACGTTCAGGGCGTCTTCAAAACATTACAGCAATCTGCCACAGGCCGTCAGAGAATATGAACGCTGAACACCTCTTTACGCTCTAGAGGGAGCCGATAACTGAGCTGTATAACTGCAACACTCTGAAGGTCCCTACAGCAACAGCGGAGACGAAAACAAACGGGCGACGAACAGCCGAAACACCGTTAAACGGGGAAAGATAAACACTTACATGGGTGACGTATACCTATTAAACTACAACCCTTTTAGGGGAGGAAAAGACCTTCAAGAGACATGCATAAACAAAAATGGATAAAATAAAAGACAACTTACTGTTATGAGCCAAAAATCAAAAGCCACTCAAAATTAAAAATAATCTATTTCTATTGCGCGAATCTGTAAGAGAAAAGCTTTTTTCTGTGTGCATGTTTTTCAATTAATGAAGTCGAAACCATCCTACTTCTTGCTCATTGCCCTATAGCTAAACACATGTACTCGACTGCGCCCTCCCAAATGAGATAGAGAGAAACAGACCTCTTACCTATAGGCTGATGATGAGAGCGGCTGTTAACATACAAGTGAGGCAAAACCAGTCATTTATTACTGAAGCAATTTTTGCTTTAAAAAAGTTACACACAAGAGTATTTCCTAATATATTAATCTTCAGGATACTGAAAACTTATTTTGTGCGCCAAAACTGAACTTCAAATTCGATAATAGCAATCTCTCCCAAAGCGAAAATGACGTTCATTTAAATATTCATTGACATCTTCACACTGGAGTAAATGATTTATGATAATTCAAGGAAAAAATAATACAGTTGTTCATGTTAATTGGAGGGAGGGGGGAAGAGTTATATGGGAGGGTGGGGTGCTCAGCGAATTCTATTATTGTTACCAGTTACGACAATTACGAACGATTGTCTGCCAAAACTGATCAAAATGTACAACTCATTCTGAATCCCTTTCTCATCACCCCAAATCTGTACCCTGCGTACTATGTTCTCTCCCGAGCATCCCTATCTTTCAGTCCTTATGATTAATAAAACAGCTTCAGTGATATCATATTTGTTATTTACTATACCAAACTAATTCTCTTCCAAGCAAGAATGTGACTAATACAAAAGTAAACGATGCACTGCTGATGAGCCCTCTGTGTAATAATTGTATGGAGGAGATAACATTGTAAAGATTGTCTGTATTTGGGACTAATCCACAAATCTTCGGTGAAAGTATGAATGGAGTAGTGACCATTGTCTTGTTTTTTCTCTGGAGCGGCTCTTTGTTATGGAAAATGGCTCAGTGTTGAAAATGCATATTATATATTCATAGTTTGGTCGATTGGTTAACGTTAAGCTCAAATCACAGACCTTGCAAATGTGGACCAAAAACTCTAACAATATCCAACCCATATTACATATATATATATATATATATATATATATATATATATATATATAATATATATATGTGTGTGTGGTGTGTGTGTGTGTGTGTGTGTGTGTGTGTGTGTGTGTGTAGTCTGCACATATACTACATAGTACCTAGTATTTGTCTATTTGTGTATTTGTGTATATCCCTGCCTGTTTATTTATATGGATTAAAACCAATTTAATTCCGGGCTAAACAATGCTGGCATCTGATTCATTTAAAGGACCGATAAGCGGATAGGTAGAATAGAACTGCAAGTGCCACTTTTTGCTACACTTGGACATCGACTCGTGAAACCCTACGGCCTCTGCACGATCGATTTCTTGTTCCCAGAATCAATTAGCGAAGGCCGACTGCATGAGGCTTCGAGCTGTTCCCGAATCTTTACAGAGGAAGGCTCACTCCTGCGATATGGATTCAGGAGGCTCTGGCGTTTACAATCGACTTTTAATGGTTCTGATATATTTCACAGTGATTTTTTAAAAAGTTTTTCTTTCGTTAAACACTAAAATTCTAATCATTGTAATAGTGCGTAAATGATTAAGAATTTATCCGTTCACTGACGATACAAGGTTATTCAGGTAGCTGTAAGACAATTTTGTTTTGGGAAGAATCAGTGTGTAACTAATTTGTGTATAGGGGAACGTAAAATTCAGTAAGATCTTTCTGTAACAGACTGGTATATACAGTATTACCGAATTAGCGCAGGGATTTTTTTATAACAGAATGTGGCTTTGATGTTACAATAAGCCAGAGTGGATGAAAAACATTTCGTAAAGTGATGAAAGTGCTCTTCTCGTTTTCCTCTTTCCGCCCTCATTTCTTGTTTCTCCTGACCCAGATTCTATAACGGTATTACGAGGCACCGGGCCACTGGTCTCTGAAGTAAAAATGAAAAGAAATCCCTGTTTTCAGGCAAATGCAAACAACCACAATTTTAATGAGTCTGTGGGTCGAGTCAAGTCGTGCCAAAGCTTCAATTCCAGCAAATCAGGGTCGGGAAATGGGGTTTAGTATGGCTGCTCGTTCGGACCCTAACTAAATTAAGTATTTATTTAATGAAGTCTGGAGGCAGCTACGGTGTTGCCAAAAGTATAAAAGAAGTACCTTATCAGATCTGAATATTATGAAATGAAAAATCCACTCATTGAAGAATCCGGTATTATTCAAAAGCATCTGAAAAATATAAGGAAGGGGGTTCGTTTGTCCAGTATGCGATACGAATACGTAGTAATATATCAATGTGAGGTCTGCTTTTCTGTAAACTTTTAAAGTTGTCACTAGAAATGAAAAATAAGATTCAGTTATCTTAATTAAATTTCTTTCAGACTTGAAAGTTTGCTTTCCATTGGGTTATCCCGAAGAATTTTCGTGAAATATAGGTGACGGAATTTTGACAGATATTATATATATGATATATATATATATATATATATATATATATATATATATATATATTATATATATATACACATATATATATGAAATCAAGTATTCTTGCTAGCCTTTCCAGTCTATATAAAATACAGAAGCTAATACAAATATTTCACTAAAAGAAGACCATTAACAAAGTAATTTTTTCCCGGATAAGTGAAAGAAAAAAAAAAAAAAAAGGGGAAAAATGCCCTGTAAAAACGCGGGCATTTATTGTGCATAATTCTTTTTGAATTTGTTGCAAAGGATTTATGGGACAGAAAATTTCCTTTCCTCTAACTGTATCGGTTTAGAAGATGTACAGTTGGACACAGGTTTCCCTGGTACACCTTCTTGAGGCGGACTTCGAAAAATGATATGGTAACAGTGTTTACTGAGGGGGATGGGGGGTTAGGACTCTTCCTCTCTTAAGAAAGAGTTCACCAATAAGCTCTGGAATTCTTTCAGGGAGGAGTCATTAGGTATGGTTGGAGAAACCCACACACACACACACACACACACACACACACACCCACACACACACACACGGAGTAAAAAAAAAAAAGTAATCTGAGCAGGTTATATCCCTGTAACTAAGATTACTGTCTCACTTTTATATAAGTTTGTTTATTAAGATTCCATTTAACTTTCGTCTAAGGCGTTATCTTACCACCGTGTCTGTTATTATGTATCGGTCATATTCATACGCAATACTTAAAATTGATCAAAATTTTAGAGTTACATTGGTATTGGAGAGAATCACGAACATCATAGCTGGATATTTTAACCTATCATGAAAGCCAAGTTTATAGTATCGGTTGCAGTGCGTTTATTACCAATAATATAATAGGAAGCATTGAAACATACACACTAAGTGAACGAGTTGAAAGTGGCGACGCCTTAGCTCCTCTCTCTCTCTCTCTCTCTCTCTCTCTCTCTCTCTCTCTCTACTCTCTCTCATATTAGCTACTTTAAAGTGACATGTCATCTAGAAATACCACTGCGCTAAGTATGCAGTTTTGATATGTCATTAACACCCTCTAAATCTTGACTAAAACTAATATATGCATATATATTTTTTCGGGGGCCGGGGGGAGTGGTGTCGGGGTTTATTGAGTTCTTGTTGTTTAAGCCGTCTTACAGGTTTTGGAATTCTAAAATGTAATTCAAACTGACAAGCTTCTTGCTTTTTGGCTTACCGAATGTCCTCCCAGCCTGGCTTTGCTACAACATGGAAAATGGGTGGGGGGATCGGGGTAAGGTGGGCCTGTTGCGACCCCGATGAGTGGGACGAAGTAGATATGGCCTACCGTGGATAGAGTGTATGGCTAACCCCCCCCCGTCCCAAAGCTCCACTTGAAATAAATTTTTCTTGTTTATCTTTAATGCCTGAGTGTTTTTTTAGTGTTTATTCTAATATTGTTATTAAATACTGTAGATATTTTGAATACAACAACATTTACACAAGAAGAAGGATTGGGTTAAACTCACTCTCTTTGTAAATACATATGAATGAAAAGGAGAGAAAAGGAGAGAGAGAGAGAGAGAGAGAGAGAGAGATGAGAGGAGAGAGAGAGAGAGACTGAGGAATCAAAATGAAAACTACTAGGGACAGAGAAAATTCCACAACGTGTAATGGAAATTGAAGAAGGACTCCCAAACTTGGTGCAAACTTTTAACCATTCCCATATGGTAAACTTAATCGTTGCCAATGATAAACAATTGTTGATGTTCAGAGGTTTCATGTATTCATGGTTGGGTTGTATTCCCTCTTGAATATACTGTAGAGGTTATTCCCTACACGCCCTTCATTACAATTAATATTACATGATATGGATAAAACACATCTACTTGGCTTATATTTTTCTAATATATAATTAAGTGATACACGTTTTAATGTCATACGGACATTAAAACGTGTATCACACGTTTTAATGTCCGTATGACATTAAAGACGTCTCTATTGTTAAACAGCCCTTTCAGTCATTTACCTGTCCATTGTGGAAAGAGCTATTTGGAGAAATGAAGTTTGATGATATTGTCCTAGGGTTCTCTTTTTAGATAATTTTTTGAGAAACAATCAGGATAGCGAAATTCCCTCCCTTTAGATTTGAACTCCTTTAAGATATCAAACTTCACCTTTCTAATAAATAAATTATAATAATCAATACCTGGAGCTAAACGATATGCATAGTCTGTTTACGATTTTTTTTTACATCATACGACATGGAAGTTCAGCGGAAGCCATGGGGTAATCCAAATATACACTCAAGTTTTACATTATTTTAATATTAATAGAGAAGTCCAGCCACCTTCCTTCTAGATCACCTCTACAATCTGTTAGGCATAGAAGATTCATGGTTTCTGACGATCTGTGGTCGGTTGTGAAGAGTTTCCATTGTGTTCCCAGAGGTTCATAAGTTGATCTGGTCTCATCTCCCTCTCAGGCTCCCAACATTTTACCAAATTAGCCTAAATATTCTCAGTGAGGTTCATGTCTGTATCCTTACTGGCCAGTCAAGCAACTGCAGATCCTCTCGACCTTGAAACCATTCCTGGACCATTCTGGCCGTATGAATGGGGCAGCGGTCGTGAATGAAAATGACAGTAGCAGGTGGGGAGGAATAATTCCGCTGTTGATGTGAAAGAAGTTAGAAATCCCGAAGAATTTCAATGTATTTTTCACCAGTGAACCTCCACTCAATCCTGGTGATATCATCCATATAATGTAAGAAGATCCAGCCCCAAACGTTTACTGTGACGTGCCCATTCCTGGTCACCTCGTAAATTTCCTCTGTAGTATCTGAAGGGAAAAAATCTTAATTTTAACAATTTACGCTTTGCTTTTCGTAATAGGGAAAATAATGCTATATCGTTTTGGGAAATAAAATGCTAAGTAACAACCCTTGGAATAAGTTAAGAATGTTTATTAATCTGCAAGGATTAATACTTATAATAGCATTAACTTTAATCTGCAACAGTCCCGTTATGATATGATATTCTTTAATTCAGTAAACACGGCTGTATCTCTATTATAAATTTGCCTACGTGATTATTCATAACATTAATAATGCATTTGATTAATGCCTGAAAGCTGGCCATAGTAGAAACTAATGGGGGGTTTTCAATGAAGAA
Source organism: Macrobrachium nipponense (assembly GCF_015104395.2). NCBI lineage: Eukaryota > Metazoa > Arthropoda > Malacostraca > Decapoda > Palaemonidae > Macrobrachium > Macrobrachium nipponense. Next base: position 30,826,169 of record NC_061108.1, read on the forward strand.
TTTTTATTTTTCCACAACTTCTCGTGGCAAATATAATTCAATTAGCGGAAAAATACATGGTTATTGACAAAATTATTATCTTTTGATTATAATATTACCCTTGCTTATAATTATTATAGTCTGACTGTTATTAATGATTATAGAAACTCACCTTATATTACTCGATCTTCGGTTATGTATTCTGCCGTGACTTCTGCTAGTAAAAGACCTTTCGTCACTGCATACAACTCGAGACCGAAATTCCATATCCTCCCCCACAAACTGTTGAACAAAGGCAAGACTATCAGCACGATGCCGTTCGGCGAGAAATTCCTTCTTGGCAGGAATTCTATGAGGTAATCCTGCCTCATCCAGACGTCTTCGCACCCGTCATAGCCGAAACATTTAATGCCAGACGTTCACGAATAGCAATAGTATTGGTAAAAGCACCTTCTTATGCTGCTCGTCGAATGTCGTCGTTATCCTAACGGGTGGTCTTTCGTGGTGGAGGTCTTCGAACTGAAATACGTAATTAACATGCAGATACCTAGATAATCAAGATTAACTTATAGCCTGTTTACTTATAGGGAACGCTATTTGGTATTATGGGAAGTAAAGAGAAAGAATCACTATTAGAGTTCAACAGGACCAAGGCAACTATAATTTAGGTTTCATGATTTTACGGGTTTGTAAGGTTTATTGTTTAAAAAATTAATAAATAAATGAAATAAATAAATGCTATCCAAAGTCGGTCAATTTCCCAGTCTAAGCATGCCTCCTTTTCCATTTATTTACTGCTGCAGGGGAGACGTCAAGACGCTGTGCAACAGTACGTATTGGAAGCCCACTTTCTCGTAGAGCGACGATCTGCGCCCGGAGAACCATATCTTGCTGTTCATTTGGAGACTATAACGAATACTACTAGCAGAGGACAGATAACCTATCAAAAATTTATACAACACCTCAGTCTAGCCATGATTGGGTGACAAACTGTTAGCGTGTAATAGGGGTGCTGTAGCAGTGATATCGTTATCATGAACAAAGTGATATATTAAATCACACGATTACTGGGACTGAGTGATTGATTGGCTGTTACTGGCATTGCAACATCTCAGGTCATTACTGTCATTGATAACGTTTAAAATTTCTGTATGTCTTCATAATGATAAATTGTTAATTGTCTGTTTGAAACACTAAAGGTGGTGGTGTTCCTCTCTTAACGTGAATTCCATTAATCTGCTTTCGGGCTGTTTTAGTGTATAAGAGGTTGGAGGAGGCAAACTTGTAATAAGTATTAATCATCATAGATGATAAACATTATCTTTAATGCAGTGGTTGTTACTTAGCATCACATTTCCCCAAACGATATATCATTATTTTCCCAGTTACGGAAAGCAACGCGTAAATTGTAAAAATTCAGATTGTTTTTCCTTCAGATACCACCGAGGAAACATTTACGAAGTTGCCAGGAGTGGCTTGTAACCGTAAATGTGGGCCTGGATTTCCTTACATGGTATATGTGATATCACCAACACTGAAGGGTTTCCCCAGTGGAAAATACGTTAAAATTCTTCAGGATTTCTTACTCCCTTCACTTCACCAGCGGAATTATCCCTTTCCACCTAGTCCTGTCATTTTCATTCATGACGGCTGCCCCATCCATACGGCCAGAATAGTCCAGAAATGGTTTCTAGATCGAGAGGATTTGAATTGGTTGACTGGCCAAATAAGGGTGCAGACATGAATCCCATAGATCCCGAGAAAGATAAAGTCGATTTATTAAATATTGAACAATTCACAGGTGCCCGGAGAGAAGCCGAAGTGCAGTGGAAAAATCACTGAATTTCTATCCCATGTATACAAAAAAAAAAAAAAAAAAAAAAATCATTTTTGTTCCCGTTATTTTTATGCTCATCCATTTCGTATGAAGTAGCTACTGTCGCATATCTTATGTAATATAAGCATTAAGCAGGTTAGGAGATTAATTACGTTTGCTTTATGTCTATTACAATAATTAGAATCATAATTACCTGACTTGTTATCGAATTACAGTTACAATTTCAATTACAAGATGGGGAACAATATCAAATACAATACAAATTTAATATTTCAAAATTGTAATCACAGCTACAAATACATATATAAAACGTATTACTCAATTACATTTCGCACACCTATTTAATTTTAAGAAATGCAGATAGTTGCAAAGACTTTATACTTGAGTTTTGGTTTCCTTTTACAGTCAATTTCTGCAACAATTGTAATTTGTAACTTATGATACCTTTAGTACAAATAAACAAACATCATCTAAAATATTTTAGACCTGTAGAAATTATCGTTAGCATCCTATGATTTGCCTAAGTAAAAATTTTTAGTATGTTTATTGTGGTGAAAAATTATTATGCTGATTATAAGAAAATGATACTGAAATACAAAACTCAAATACTGGAAAAAAAATTTCATTTCACAAAAATTTTTTGCACAAAAAAAGGAAATAAATGGAATAAAATTTTTTTTAGAATTGGTAGCTGGCTTGTCAAGATTCTCCCTTAATAATATAATAAATGAATTGGGAAGCGACTCAAAACATCTCTCCATTGCATTTGGTCAAGATGAGTTCTCGAAAAGTAAGAGGGCGGCTCTAGGATAACAATCTCAAATAAAGTTTTCAGTTACAATTACAATAACAATTACCATTAATTATAAATAAAAAACAAATGGAATTACAGTTAACTTCAAAACGTGTAATTAAAAACATATCAGATAAATGACAATTACACCAAGCCTGAATAAAAGGTAAGGTTTATTTGTAATTGGTAAAGCTCTCTTACTGTGGGTTTCACAGACAGTGCAGTCACGTTTTTGGTCAATAACACTGTAATGAAGACTGGTATCAGTACGAGATTTTGCTGTAATTTTTCGGTATAATCAAGGCTTTAACTCTATTGGATGTCCGGTAAAAATGCTCAATTTTTATTTGTAACACGTAGAGTAACTATAACCAGTTACCTATTCAAACCAATCTGTAGGCAATTGGCGGCTCTCTCTTGCTAAAAAAAAAAAAAAAAAAAAAAAAGTTAAAAAGTTGCGTGACAAACGGATTTCTGCTACCATGCCGACAGCTATGTTCCTAGGCGGCCATCTCTTCTTCACCTTCGTAATGCAATCATATGGCTGATGCCCTGAGTCCAAATGAAGATTGCCAAGGAGGTAACTAAACACAAGTATAACAGTAGATTTACCATCAATCACAGTGTCTATCGTTCTACTATTCCACCATACATGCAGATATCTCTTACTCCAATAATTATAATCATTTACTCATAACCCAAGTCAATAGTCACTAATAATAGTTAAAAAATGCTATATTACTGGTTATGATTATTAATAATTAATTAATATTGTTCCCTTGTTTTCAACGTAGACCAAAAGTAATATATCCATTGCCTAAGGTAAGGTAGTACGGTACGAATTTGAAATTGAAATTTTTTCCGTACCTGAACTGTACCGTACCGTACATTCGGTAAAATTGTCGTTGCGTAATTCCGTACCGTACACATAGGCTATAAATATCAACCGTACCGTACCGTACCGTAAATAATGCCAGCCTTGCTGGCAGGTAACAACAGCGTGAATCGTTATATATATACAACATTTTTATTATTATTATTATTAGATTAGATATAGATAGAACAAAAAAATCGTGCAAAATATACTTAAACTAGTAACATTCAGAGAGAGAGAGAGAGAAGGGAGGGGGAGGAGAGGTGAGGGAAGTCTCTCAAGACGGTGTACCAGGTAAACCTGTGTCCAACTGTACTGTCACGCACAATAGTTCGTTCCCTCCGCTGATCCAGAGTGAACACGAATCCGCGACTATGAAACCCCGGAGCAGTTGAGCAAGTAAACTAACGGAGCATCCAATAGATGTTGCGCCGTCAGGACAAGGAAGCAAGGAAGTAGCAGTGGGCAGCAGATAGTTTTCTTGAGGCATAGAGTAAAGGTATCCTTAATCTATTAACGTTAATTAAGAGAGTGGTCGTAAACATTTTGTTTGTTGTTGACGACACTGGGTTTGAGTGTAAAATGTGATTTAAGGAAATATGCGAAATAAATATGAGACTAAAAGTGCTTAGGAACTCAGTATTTATGAAATGGCATTTCCTATAGATTATTAAATCTTATATACTGACATGACTGTCCACGAGATCGATACAAAACTTTCACCCAAGTGTTAACGGTGGTGTTCGTAAGCAGCAAGCCACCTCTATATATATATATATATATATATATATATAATATATATATATATATATATATATATATTATTATATATATATATATATATATAGAACATCTATATCAGCAAAATTAGCAAATTTTTCAGTTCACTTACTTTATGGAGGTAGCAACCATAACACAAAAGATACATGTCTATATACTTATACAATTCATGATTGGGCCAACCTCCCATAGAGAGGAAGCGGGCGATGTGGGCAATAACACAAAAAAAAAGGGGCTCTATATAATTTTCTTTATTTACTAAATTTTAGTATTAAAAACAACATGAAATATTAGGATACTTTTTCACCAATATAACAGGTTCATATTTGGTTTGGGGAAAAAGAGAAAGACAGAACCACAGAATATAACAAAGACAAAGATGAGTAGAGAGAAAGAGAGAGAAGATAAAACTTATTAAGTTCTTTCTAGATTTGGTGTGAAGAAGCCTCGTGTTCTTTTATTTCTTCCTAGCACCAGGTCAGTTGCAAAATACGAGTCATTATCCATTTTACTATATTTCTTCAGTAAGGATATTTTCATCTTGTTTTTTCAAGATGCATTTTTTTTGGTTTATAGAAAAATAACTTAACTCAATTCTGTGTTTCAAGAAGCAAAGTAGTTTTCTAGTGCCGATGAGTTATAGCCAATTCTAAGTGTAAAAGAGTTAATATGTTTTTGTAGGAATGTAACTTTTCTCTCCTGTAAAGTCCAACTGCCATAGTCCTTGCCGTTCCCCTGACCATTCCTGTTATTAGGGAGGGTTAGGAGCCACTAGCTTCTACCTTTTGCATTGGAGAGAGTAAGTTGCCTAGTATATGGCCATCGTAGGCTGCAGCTTTAGCTCCAATAATTCTATCAGGGCTTATTTCTTTTACCTTTTGGACCCCCTTTTAATAATCTAGCCTTAGTTTCTTAACTGCTGCTCTTATTTCTGTCAACTTTATTACCTTAATCTGTTTTCCTTCTTTTCTTGGAATGAAGCGCGTTTTGTAATTCCCTTTATTTCAAAATAACAAAATAAAAGTAGTGGGATATTTACAAAGCCTTCTATGTTCAAAATTTAAGGGCTTATTTCAGTTTGACTAAATGTTAAACTAAAAAAACATCACATTTTTCCGACAATCTGGCAGATAAATTTGAACCAATATCACTTTTTTTTTCCTTTAATTTTGAGATACTATAAATATTACTTTTCACTTTAACCTATGAAATATGCATGATCTTCCAAAACATTAGCATAACTGGTAATCAAGTAAAAGGAACATAACAAAAACACGTGAGCTAGTGTCAATATTTTTATCAGTATTATTTTTATGATAATATACAATGATAGGATGTCCAACCTCCATCCTGCATCTGTGACCTCACAGACGATCAGGTATGGAATCTACAGTTTATATTATGTAACAGGAAGTGGGGTTAATGTATTTGATTTCCCTGGAACGTGTTTTACGCAGATATTTTTTTTTCTTTATCAAGCACGCTTCTACAATACATTTTCTTAACCTTACATGTCATGTCGTTTCATTGTTGTATTTATATTTGACGACATTATGACTCGTAATGTTTTAAATAGTATTTAATTGCGGTCATTATCGTCCGTTATTAAACAGTATTATTTACATTTGTGTTATAAGGATACGTTCACACCAAAATGCGTGCCTATAGAAATGGGGCTGTTAGGATTTTCTGCTTTTATTTCTATATTTGAATTTCAATTACCGAATCAAGTTATGCTCAAATAAAAAAAAAAAAATTTTTTGACCCCCCCCCTTTATACCTGATTTTCACTTTTATATAGGACAATATTTAGTATAATTTAAATTTTCGTTTTACCTTTTCTTTGTATGCATATGATATAAATTTAAAATCTTAAAACTTACCTAAGTTTTTGAAAATCATTATGGTTGAGTAGTTGATTATTATATATAATATATAATATTTCTTTTGATGTCTCGGCTAATTCATTTAGAATGATATCTTTTAGTTATTTGGTTAAATCCAATAACAATAAACGTAAGCTTAGAAAAATGTTCATTTTTGCTCAGTTCCAATTGCCCGCCTGTAGTTAGTATTGTTTTTCTTTTTTTGTAGACAAAAAAAGGTAAAATAAAGGAAAATCCCTAAATATAGTTTTAATAGATAAGACGATAAGAGAACCAAACAAAAAAGATGCGTACTGCAAAAAGATCCCGTAAAAAAAAAGAGAGAGAGAGAGAGAGAGAGAGATTTGAGAGAGAGGGAGAGAGAGAGAGAGAGAGAACTGCAGAAATTTATAACACTAGAAACAAGGCATGATGGAAATCTTTCAGAATGTTCTTGTATATTTTGATAAATCGAAATATCTCTTGTGAAATATTGAAAATCAAGGAAAAAGAGAGGGATATAGAGGAGAGTATATGAATTGGGTACTCCAGTTTGAAGAAAATGTGGCCTTAACCTGGCCTTCCTGCCTTGGCAGCAGTTGTTGTGTGACTTTTATTGTCTAGATGTTGTCTGAAATACGGAGAGAAGTCTAACGCAAGGATAGTCATGTTGTTTATAGGCTGCCTATTCACTGGTGAGGTTCCTCCTAATACTGTGATGGGAGGTGAACAGGCCAAGGAAAATGGAATGAACGAGAGAATTTTCGGCCTGCGAGACACCACACAGTACCAGAGAGAGCAGCAATGAACTTGGACCGGATCATTTTCAGCTGCAACAGAGGCTTGACTACAATGAAGACATTCAGAAGGCGGGCGAAAAGGAAGAAAGCACTCGTGTGATCCAGATAACTCAGTTGTTGCAACAACAGGCCTGGCAAGAAAGGGCCCACTTATTCGAAGGGAGACGTTGTTTCTGAAGGAGAACGATCAAGTGAAGAAGGAGAAGGACGTGCAGATATAGACCGAAGAAGCGGCGCGGATGGCGAGGTTCAGTACTCGTCCAGGAACGAAAAGCGCTAATCCGACAGGAAAGACGCCGAGGTCATGGTTCCAGATCTGCCCAGAAGGGAAGGGTGGAAGATCTCACGAAGGAAAACGTGTGTACTACATTGTGAAGTTCAGGTGCGAAACTGAAGAGAAACGAGCTGAGGTGCCTTCTAGAGGAAGGGAAATCATCGCTTCAAGTCGCTGGATAGGAAACACCTGTCCACGGCGAACGGAACGACCAGTTGGAGATGAGGTTCAACAGCTGCGAGGAGCGAAGGAGAAATCGGTTTGCCAGCTCAAGAACCACAGGGAAATTACAGATGCCTGGGAAAAAGAAAAAGGAGGAGCAGCTGTCCATGTTCAAGGAATGGCGCGACCAAGTCTAAGCTGCCTTGCGAGGAGGGCTCAGATGTCAAAAAATTTGAGGAAGAATGTTTGTTGTATGGAAAGTTTTTTTTTTTTTTTTTTTTTTTTTTAATCAATAAAGTTATTTACAAAACTGCGATTTTCATTTTCACATTATTTTTTTGCAGCAAATTTTGTTTATTTACATAAAAATTCGAGTTTAACTCGAATTTAAAGGACTTCTTTCATAAATCCATGTGTTAGAATTGATTTTAGTTTGCAATGGATTTTAGGAATGAACTGCAATACTTTATTTTTATATGGAAGGTTTGATGTTTATATGTAATAAGTTTGCTTTGTTATTAATAGTTGAAGGATATGAAAAGTAGAGGGAAATAAAAAGTATAAAATGTTTTTGTAAGAGTTTTATTGATTCCTGAAAGGGAAAGGTAAATGTAGGGATGGTGGGAGTGCCAGATTCGAAGCAGAAGATACAGAGAAGATTGGTGGAGCCAGGAAAAGCAGCGGATTCAGAGAAGATTGGTGGGGAGAATGTCAGGAGAAGCAAACGATGAGAGAAGATTGGTGGGGAGTGCTAGGAGAAGCAGAGGATTCAGAGAAGATTGTGGAGTGCAGGAGGAAGCAGAGGATTCAGAGAAGATTCAGGGAGCGTCAGAGAAGAAGCAGAGTATTCAGAGAAGATTGTGGAGTGCCAGGATAAGAAGCAGAGGATTCAGAGAAGCCCCTAGAGAATTGAAGGATTCAGTGGCATATTCTGGTTCTAAGGTTAAACAGAGTATTACTCTCTTAAGGGACGGCGGGCGAGGCCCGCCAGGGGTCCCGGGACGGGGCGGGCAAGGCCCGCCAAGCGTCCGGGATTGGTGGGCGGACTCCGCCCCCGCCAGCTCCCCGGGGAACGGGCGGGCCTCCGCCCGAGGCACGTCCCGGGGCTGGGGACGGGAGGCCTCCGCCCGCCCCCAGGCGTCCCAGGGACGGGCGGGCCTCGCCCGCCAGGCGTCCCGGGGACGGGCGGGCTCGCCCGCCCCAGGCGTCCCGGGGACGGGGCGTGCCTCCGCCCGCCAGGCGTCCCGGGGACGGGCGGGCCTCGCCCGCCAGGCGTTCCCCGGGCACGGGCGGGCCTACGCCCGCCAGGCGCCCCGGGGACCGGCGGGGCCTCCGCCCGCAGGCGTCCGGAGACAGGCGGGCGTCCGCCCGCCAGGCGTCCCGGGGGACGGCGGGCCTCCGCCCGCCAGGGCGTCCCGGTGGGGACCCGGCGGGCCTCTGCCTGCCAGGGCGTTCCCGGGGGACCGGCGGGCCTCGCCCGCCAGGCGTCCCGGGGACCGGCGGGCCTTCGCCCGCCAGACGTCCCGGGACGGGCGGGCCTCGCCCGCCAGGGGTCCCCGGGGACGGGCGGGCCTCCGCCCGCCAGGCGTCCCGGGGGCACGGGCGGGCCTCCGTCGCCAGGCGGTCCGGGGACGGGCGAGCAAGCGGCACGCCAGGCGTCCCGGGGATGGGCGGGCAGAGGCTCGCCAGGCGTCCGGGGACGGGCAGTGGCCCGCCAGGCGTCCTGGGACGGGAGGCAGAGGGCCCAGCAGGTGTCCCGGGGACGGGCGGGAGCGGCCCGACAGGCTTCCCGGGGACGGGCGGGAGGGGGGGCCCAAAGCGGCCCGCCAGGCTTCCCCGGGACGGGCGGGCAGCGGCCCGCCAGGCGTCCCGGGGCGGGCGGGCAGCGCCACGCCAGGCAGTCCCGGGGACGGGCGGGCGCGGCCCGCCAGCGCCCCGGGGACGGGCGGGCAGCGGCCCACCAGGCGTCCCGGGGACGGGGCGGGCGGGCAGCGGCCCCGCCAGGCGTCCCGGGGACGGGCGGGCAGCGGCCCGCCAGGCGTCCGGGGACGGGCGGGCAGCGGCACGCCAGGCGTCCCGGGGACGGGCGGGCAGCGGCCCGCCAGGCGTCCCGGGGACGGTGCGGGCAGCGGCCCCGCCCAGGCGTCCGGGGACGGGGCGGGCAGAGCCCCGCCAGGCGCCCGGGGACGGGCGGGCAGTGGCCCGCCAGGCGTCCCGGGAAAAGGGCGGGCAGAGGCCGCCAGGCGTCCCGGGAACGGGCGGGCAGAGGCCCGCAGGCGTCCCGGGGACGGGCAGGCAGAGGCCCGCCCAGGCCTCCCGGGGACGGGCGGGCAGAGGCCCGCCCAGAGGCCTCCGGGGACGGGCGGGCAGAGGCCCGCCCCGCCCCCCAGGCCCCCCGGGGACGGTCGGGCAGAGGCCCGCCAGGCGTCCCCGGGGACGGGCGCGGGCAGAGGCCCCGCCAGCGTCCCGGGGACGGCGGGCGGGCAGAGGCCCGCCAGGCGTTCCGGGACGGGCGGGCGAGGGCCCGCCAGGGGTCCGGGATGGGCGGGTGAGCCTGCCAGGCGTCTTGGGATGGGCGGGGGAGGCCCGCCAGGCGTCCCGGGACGGCGGGCGAGGCCCCCGCCCAGGCGTCCACGGGACGGCGCGGGCAAGGCTTGCAGGCGGGTCCCATGGACGGGTGTCAGGCCTGACGGGTGGGCGAGGCCCGCTACGGGTTCCAAGGGGAAGGGGCAGGTGAGGCCCCCAAGGTGTCTGGACCTGGTCAGCCGGGGCCCGCCAGGTTTCTCGGGCGGGAACGGGGCGAGGCCCGCCAGGCGTCAGGGATGGGTGGGCCTCCGCCCGCCAGGCGTCCCGGGGGACGGGCGTGCCTCCGAGCCCGCCAGGCGTCCCGGGGCACGGGGGGCGGGCCTCCGCGCCAGGCGTCCCGGGCACGGCGGGGCCTCCGCCCGCCAGGCGCCCCCGGGGACCGGCGGGCCTCGCCCGCCAGGCGTCCGGAGACAGGTGGGCGGGCGTCCGCCCGCCAGGCGTCCCGGGGAACCGGCGGGCCTCCGCCCGCAGGCGTCCCGGGGGACCGGCGGGCCTCTCTGCCTGCCAGGCGTTCCCGGGGGGACCGGCGGGCCTCCGCCCGCCAGGCGTCACGGGGACCGGCGGGCCTTCGCCCGCCAGACGTCCCGGGGACGGGCGGGCCTCCGCCCGCCAGGGGTCCCGGGGACGGGCGGGCCTCCGCCGCCAGGCGTCCCGGGGACGGGCGGGCCTCCGTCCGCCAGGCGTTCGGGGACGGGAGCAGAGCAGCGGCACGCCAGGCGTCCCGGGGATGGGCGGGCAGAGGCTCGCCAGGCGTCACCCGGGGACGGGCGGGCAGTGGCCCGCCAGGCGTCCCTGGGAGCGGGAGGGCAGAGGCCCGCCAGGTGTCCCGGGGACGGGCGGGCAGCGGCCCGCCAGGCTTCCCGGGGACGGGCGGGAGCGGCCCGCCAGGCTTCCCCGGGACGGCGGGCAGCGGGCCCGCCAGGCGCTCCCGGGGACGGGCGGGCAGCGCCACGCCAGGCGTCCCGGGGAACGGGGGCGGGCAGCGGCCGCCAGGCGCCCGGGGACGGCGGGCGGGCAGCGGCCCACCAGGCGTCCCGGGGAGGGGACGGGCGGGCAGCGGCCAGCAGGCGTCCCCGGGACGGGCGGGCAGCGGCCCGCCAGGTCCCGGGGACGGGCGGGGCAGCGGCCCGCCAGGCGGTGCCGGGGCAGGGGCGGGCAGGGCGGAGCCAGGCGTTCGGAGGACAGCGGCCCGCCAGGCGTCCCGGGGACGGGCGGGCAGAGCCCCGCCAGGCGTCCCGGGGACGGGCGGGCAGTGGACCCGCCAGGCGTCCCGGGAACGGGCGGGCAGAGGCCCGCCAGGCGTCCCGGGACGGGAAACGGGCGGGCAGAGGACCCGCCAGGCGTCCCGGGTGGGGACGGGCGGGCAGAGGCCCGCCAGGCCTCCCGGGGACGGGCGGGCAGAGGCCCGCCAGGCCTCCCGGGGACGGGCGGGCAGAGGCCCGCCAGGCCCCCAGGGACGGTCGGGCAGACGGCCCGCCAGGCGTACCCAGGGGACGGGAGGGCAGAGGCCCGCCAGGCGTCCCGGGGACGGGGCGGGCAGGAGCCCGCCAGGCGTCCCGGGACGGGCGGGCCGAGGCCCGCCAGGGGTCCCAGGGATGGGCGGGTGAGGCCTGCCAGGTGTCTTGGGCGGATGGGCGGGGGAGGACCCGCCAGGCGTCCCGGGGACGGACGGGCGGGCGAGGCCCGCCAGGCGTCCCGGGACGGGCGGGGGGCAAGGCTTGCCAGGCGTCCCTGGACGGGTGGGCAGGCCTTGACGGGTGGGCGAGGCCCGCTACGGGTTCCGGGAAGGGGCAGGTGAGGCCCCCAAGGTGTCTTGTGACTGGTCAGCCGGGCCCGCCAGGTTTCTCGGGACGGGTGGGCGAGGCCCGCCAGGCGTCCAGGGACGGGCGGGTAGAGGCCCGCCAGGCATACCGGGACGGCCGGGCGCGGCCTTCCAGGCGTCCCGGGACGGGCTGGCGCGGCCCGCCAGGCGTCCCGTAACGGGCGGGCGAGGCCCGCTAGGTGTCTTGGGACAGGCGGGTGAAGAGCCCGCCAGGTGTCCCGTGACGCGCGGGCAAGGCCCGCCAAGCGTCCCTCGGGATGGGCGGGCCTCCGCCCGCAGGCGTCCCGGGGACGGGGCGGGCCTCCGCCCGCCAGGCGTCCCCGGGGACGGGAGGGCCTCCGCCCGCCAGGCGTCCCAGGGACGGGCGGGCCTCCGCCCGCCAGGCGTCGGCGGGGACGGGCGGGCCTCCGCCCGCCAGGCGTCCCGGGGACGGGCGTGCCTCCGCCCGCCAGGCGTCCCGGGGACGGGCGGGCCTCCGCCCGCCAGGCGTCCCGGGCACGGGCGGGTGCTCCGCCGCCAGGCGCCCCGGGGACCGGCGGGCCTCCGCCCGCCAGGCGTCCGGAGACGGGGCGGGCGGGCGTCCGCCCGCCAGGCGTCCCGGGGACCGGCGGGCCTCCGCCGCCAGGCGTCCGGGGACCGGCGGGCCTCTGCCTGCCAGGCGTCCCGGGGACCGGCGGGCCTCCGCCCGCCAGGCGTCCCGGGGACCGGCGGCCTTGCGCCAGACGTCCCCCGGGACGGGCGGGCTTCCCGCCAGGGTCGGGACGGGCGGCCTCCGCCCGCCAGGCTCCCGGGGAGGGAGGCCTCGTCCGCCATGCGTCCCGGGGACGGGCGGGCCTCTGCCCGCCAGCGTTCGGGGACGGGTCGAGGGGACGGGCACGGGCCAGGCGTCCCGCCATGGGCGGGCAGAGGCTCGCCAGGCGTCCCGGGGACGGGCGGGCAGTGGCCCGCCAGGCGTCCCTGAAGCGGGCAGAGGCCCCCGGCGTCCCGGGGACGGGCGGGCAGCGGCCCGCCAGCTTCCCACCAGGGCGGGCAGCGGCCCGCCACTTCCCCGGGACGTGGGCGGGCAGCGGCCCGCCAGGCGTCCCGGACGGGCGGGCAGCGGGCCACGCCAGGCGTCCCGGGGGGGTGGGCAGCGGCCCGCCAGGCGCCCACGGGCGTCGCGGCCCACCAGGGCGTCCGGGGGACGGGCGCAGCGGCCCGCCAGGCGTCCCGGGGACGGGCGGGCAGAGGCCCGCCAGGCGTCCCGGGGACGGGCGGGCAGAGGCCCGCCAGGCGTCCCGGGACGGGCGGGCAGCGGCCCGCCAGGCGTCCCGGGGACGGGCGGGCAGCGGCCCGCCAGGCGTCCCGGGGACGGGTGGGCAGCGGCCCGCCAGGCGTCCGGGGACGGTGACAGAGGGCCCCGCCAGGCGTCCCGGGGACGGGCGGGCAGTGGCCCGCCAGGCGGGTCCCGGGAACCGGGCAGGCCCGCCAGGCGTCCCGGGACGGGCGGGCAGAGGCCCGCCAGGCGTCCCGGGGACGGGCGGGCAGAGGCCCGCCAGGCCTCCCGGGGACGGGCGGGCAGAGGCCCGCCAGGCCTCCCGGGGACGGGCGGGCAGAGGCCCGCCAGGACCCGGGGACGGTCGGGCAGAGGCCCGCCAGGCGTCCCCGGGGACGGGCGGGCAGAGGCCCCCGCCAGGGCGTCCCGGGGACGCGGGCGGGAGCCCGCCCGCCAGGCGTCCGGGAACGGGCAGGGCGAGGCCCGCCAGGGGTCCCGGGAACGGGCATGGAGTGAGGGCCTGCCAGGCGGGCTCCCGGGATGGGCGGGGGAGGCCCGCCAGGCGTCCCCGGGGGACGGGCGGGCGGCGCAGGGGCCTGCCAGGCGTCCCGGGACGAGGGCGGGCCAGGCTGCACCCGCGTCCCTGGACCGTGGTGGGCAGGCCTTGACGGGTGGGCGAGGCCCGCTACGGGTTACCGGGCAGCCAGTGGGGGCAGGCTGCCAAGTGTCTTGTGACTGGTCTAGCCGGGCCCGGGGCAGGTCGGTGTCGACGGGTGGGCCGGGAGGCCCGGTTTCCAGGCGTCCAGGGCCCACGGGCGTAGGACTAGAGGCCCGCCAGGCATCCCGGGACGGCCCGGGCGCCGGCTTCCAGGCGTCCCGGGACGGGCTGGGCGGCGCGGCCCGCCAGGCGTCCCGTGACGGGCGGGCGAGGCCCGCTAGGTGTCTTGGGACAGGCGGGTGAAGCCCGCCAGGTGTCCCGTGACGGGTGGGCAAGGTTCGCCAGGTGTCCCGGGACGGGCGGGCGAGGCCCGCCAGGTGTCCCGGGACGGGCGGGCGACGCCCGCCAGGTTTCCCGGGACGGGTGGGCAAGGCCCGCTAGGTGTCCCGGGACGGGCGGGCACGGCCCGCCAGATGTCCCTGGACGGGCTGGCGTGGCCCGCCAGGTTTCCCGGGTCGGGCAGGCGCGGCCCGCCAGGTTTCTCGGGACGGGTGGGCGAGGTCTGACAGTGTCGGGACAGGTGGGTGGGTGATGCCCATCTCGCATCCAGGTTCCGGGTAGGTGAGGCCCGACAGAAGTTCTGGGACAGGCAGGCTAGGCCTGCTGTCCTAGGAAACTAGTCTGGCCTCGCCCGTCCGTCCCGGACACCTGGCGGGCAACGCCTGTCTGTCTTTTGACACCTGGTTGGCTTCGGCTTTCAGTCCCGGGATACCTGGAGGGCTTCACCCGCCCATCCCAGGAACGTGCAAGCGGTGTCCTGGGATGGGTGAGCAAGTCACGCCTGGTGTCTGGGGAATGGGCAATACCCATCAGGAGTCCCTGGACGGTCAGGGAAGGCCTGCAATTGGTCCACTTAATGCATCACATTTTGTGTGAATGCACCTTTGTTGTTTGTTAATCACTTATAAAAGTAACTACTTTTAAGGTTACTCTTTTTCTCTTTCTTGCTAGGCGTCCCAGGGCGGGCTGGTGAGGTCCGCAATTGGTCGACTCGACGTGGCGCATTTGTTGTGAATGCGCCCTTGTTGTTTGTTATTACACTTATAAAAGTAACTACTTTTACTGTACATCTAAATTGCCAGCATAAGATAGAGATAAACAGAAAATATATCATTAATGAGTTATACGTAGGGGTACCACTTCCAGTCAAGGATTCTACAGTTCCCCCTAATTCTCCCCATCCTCTTTAGCAATGTGACACTCATTACAGCGATTACACGGTGGATGCGACTGTCCACATCGCTGCAGGTTATTCCGAGACTTATTGTCAATTAAGGCAACGAGGTAGGTTCTCAAGCAAACTATCTAATTCCTGTTATAAAAAAATAATCATCCTGTGTTCTCTCGCTAGTGACGATGGTATAATACACCGCTCTAAAGTATAGTGAGAGGAAGAAGTGTTTTGGTACCATGGCACACAATAGTTCGTTCCCTCCTGATCCAGAGCGAACACGAATCCGCGACTATGAAACCCCGAAGCAGTTGAACAAGTAACTAATTAAGCACCCAACAGACTGTTCACAAGATCGATACATAACTTTCACCAACAGTGTTAACGGTGGTGTTCTGTAATCTGCAAGCCACCTCATGTATATATATATATATATATATATATATATATATATATATATATATATATATATATATATATACATATATATATATATGTAGTATATATATATATATAGATATATATATATATTATATATATATATACATATATATATATATATATATATATATATATATATATATATATTGTATATATATCGATATATATATATATATATATATATATATATATATATATATATATATATATATATCGTATCCTATCAACAGACGCGACTGTCCACAAGATCGATACAAAGCTTTCACCAACAGTGTTAACGGTGGTGTTCTGTAATCAGCAAGCCATCTCAATATAATATAATATATATATATATATATATATATATATATATATATATATATATATATATATATATATATATATATATATATATGAGATGGCTTGCTGATTACAGAACACCACCGTTAACACTGTTGGTGAAAGCTTTGTATCGATCTTGTGGACAGTCGCGTCTGTTGATAGGATACGATAATCTATTGGAAATACTAATTCTGAATACTGACTTCCTAAGCACTTTTATGCTCATATATTCGCATATTTCTTTAGCTGCATTTATTTTACAATCAAACCCCAATATCTACAGCAGTAAATTAGCAAAATTTTCAGTTCACTTGCGAATTACTGCTATACCGTATGTGATTTTCTTGAAATACTAACACAATATGAAATATTAAGATATTTTCACCAATGTAACAAGTTCGTATTTAGTAGAAAGATAGAAAGACAGAAGCAGATAAAAAAAAATATTAATAATAGGACAGAGATAAAAAAAATTATGAAAGAGAGAGAGACTTTCAAGTTCTTTTCTGGTTTAATACCATGGTGAACAAGCCTCATCTTATTAGTTTCGTTTTATCACCAGGGCAATCGTAAAATATCTTTCTTAATGATATCTTCTTCATTGTTTTCACGATGCATTGTAATAGAAAATAACTCAACTCAGATTCTGTTTCAAAGAGCAAAGTAGTTTTGCAGTGCCGATGGAGTTATAGCTAATGCTATAATGTGTAAACGAATTAATTATCGCTGACAATTTTGATTGGCATATTTTAAAAGCTATTGCCAGCGAATATGCTATTGTAGGAATTTAACTTCTCTCTTTACGAAAGTCAACTCTACTGCAGTGGTCCCTCCCTTCCCTGACTAGTTCTTGTGTTGGGGAGGGTTTGGAACCAATATCTGCTACCTTGGCATTGGTGAGTTAGGTTGCGTATTATATGACCGATCTTAGGCTGCAGTTTTTAGCTTAACTAATTTTATCAGGGTCTATTTCTTCTACTTTTTGGATCGTTTTTCAATATTCCAGCCTGTGCAACCTTCTCATGCAAAGGAAAAGAAGGTCTTATAGCTGTTTTAAGGTTTATATATGCTAGCCAGCCAAAGATCAACCTGTGGTAACACTGAACAACATCCATACAAATAATACTAGTATGCTATGATCACAATTGAAAGAAGTGAATAATGGTAAAGAATTCTGTAAATATGACGTTACGTTTCCTGATGTCGATGTCAGGCTCTGTTCTACAACATTTTCAGGGGATCAAGTGGCTTAAGCCAGTAGCTGTAGATGGTAAGGTGGGGAACAAGTCATTGTCAAATTTTGTGCGTGTCCCAAGTCACTTTCTATCAGAGGTTTACCTCTCACCACAGGTATGGGCAGCGTTATCCTTAAACCTTTGTGTATGCTATTCTGTTAGTTTAAAAAAAGTGTCCACACCATAATATTGTTTGTGGATTAGTAGTTTCCATGACCATTTCATTCTACATTAAGAATAATAACAATTGGACAGGGAAAAGACTATTCAATTCACAGCGCATTTTCGTTGCTAGAACCTCACACCGCCAAAAAACTGTCAAACAATACTCCTCTCTCTCTCTCTCTCTCTCTCTCTCTCTCTCTCTCTCTCTCTCTCTTATAAACTTTTTTGTCTTTATCTCTGTGCTATTATTGATATTTTTGCTGTGCTTCTTTCTTTCTAGCTTTTATTGAATATGAATTTGTTACATGGTGAAAGTATCTGCATCTTATATTTTTGCGTAGTATTTTTAAAAATTAGCTACATAAAGCCATAATTTGTAAAACTTGAGTATATCTTAGTTTTACCAGACCACTGAACTGATAAGCAGATTTCCTAGGGGGGCTGGTGGCCCGAAGGTTTAGTTATTTTTTGGTTGTTGGAACCAATTGGGCAGCTAGCAACGGACTTGCAGCTTACTGTGGGGTCAGAACCGTCCCGGGACGCCTGGCGGGCCTCCCCCGCCCATCCCAAGACGCCTGGCAGGCCTCACCCGCCCGTCCCGGGACCCCTGGCGGGCCTCGCCCGCCCGTCCCGGGACGCCTGGCGGGCCTCTGCCCGCCGTTCCCCGGGACGCCTGGCGGGCCTCTGCCCGCCCGTCCCCGGGACGCCTGGCGGGCCTCTGCCCGCCCGTCCCCGGGAGGCCTGGCGGGCCTCGCCCGCCCGCCCCGGAGGCCTGGCGGGCCTCTGCCCGCCCGTCCCCGGGACGGCCTGGCGGGCCTCTGCCCGCCCCCCGTCCCCGGGAGGCCTGGCGGGCGTCTGCCCGCCGTCCCCGGTGGGATCCTGGCGGGCCTCTGCCCGCCCGTCCCCGGGAGTAAGGGCTGCCAGCCCGTCTCCCGTTCGGGACGGCCTGGCGGGCCACTGCCCGCCCGTCCCCGGGACGCCTGGACGCCTGGCGGGCCCTGCCCGACCCGTCCCCGGGACGCCTGGCGGGCCGCTGCCCGCCCGTTCCCCGGGACGCCTGGCGGGCCGCTGCCCGCCCGTCCCCGGGAGCCTGGCGGGCGCCTGCACGCCCCGGGACGACCGCTGCCCGCCCGCCCGCCCGTCCCCCGACGCCTGGCGGGCCGCTGCCCAGCCCGTCCCGGGACGCCTGGCGGGACCGCCCCGCCCGCCTCCCCGGGAGCCTGGCGGGCCGCTGCCCGCCCGTCCCCGGGAACGCCTGGCCCGCTGGGGCGCTGACCCCGCCCTTGTCCCCGGGACGCCTGCCGGGTGCGTGCCCGCCCGTACCCCGGGACCGGCTGGGGCGGGCCCTGGCCCGCCCGTCCCGGTGAAGCCTGGCGGGCCGCTGCCCGCCCGTCCCGGGAAGGCCTGGGCCTTGCCCCGCGCCCCGCCTCCCGCCCTGCCCCGTCCGTCCCCGGGACACCTGGCGGGCCCTCTGCCCTCCCCGTCCAGGGACGCATGGCGGCCACTGCCCGCCCGTCCCCGCCCCGGGACGCCTGGCGAGCCTCTGCCCGCCCATCCCCGGGACGCCTGGCGTGCCGCTGCTCGCCCGTCGGAACGCCTGGCGGCGGGAGGCCCGCGCCCTGTCCCCGACGCCTGGCGGGCGGAGGCCCGCCCTGTCCCCCCCGGGACCCCTGGCGGGCGGAGGCCCGCCCCGTCCCCGGGACCCCTGGCAGGAGGAGGACGTCCCCGGGACCCCTGGCAGGGCGGAGGCCCGCCGTCCCGGGGACGTATGGCGGGCGAGGCCCGCCGTGTCCCCGGGACGCCTGGCGGGCGGAGGCCCGCCGTCCCCGGGACGCCTGGCAGGCAGAGGCCCGCCGGCCCCGAGCGGGCGCGAGGGCCCGCCCGTGGGCGCGGCGGGCGGAGGCCCGACGGGTGGGGCGCCTGGCGGGCGGAGGCCCGCCCGTGCCCGACCGTCCGGGACGCCTGGCGGGCGGAGGCCCGCACGTCCCCGGGACGCCTGCGGGCGGAGGCACGCCCGTCCTTCCCCGGGACGCCTGGCGGGCGGAGGCGCCCGTCCCCGGGACGCCTGGCGGGCGGAGGCCCGCCCGTCCCCGGGACGCCTGGCGGGCGGAGGCCCGCCCATCCCGGGACGCTTGGCGGGCCTTGCCCGCCCGTCCCGGGACGCCTGGCGGGCCTCGCCCGCCGTCCCTTAAGAGAGTAACACCTCTGTTTAACCTTAGAACCAGAATATGCCACTGAATCCTTTCAATTCTCCAGGGGCTTCTCTGAATCCTCTGCTTCTTATCCTGGCACTCCACAAATCTTCTCTGAATACTCTGCTTCTTCTTCTGACGCTCCCTGAATCTTCTCTGAATCCTCTGCTTCTCCTGGCACTCCACCAATCTTCTCTGAATCCTCTGCTTCTCCTAGCACTCCACCAATCTTCTCTTAATCGTTTGCTTCTCCTGACACTCCACCAATCTTCTCTGAATCCGCTGCTTTTCCTGGCACTCCACCAATCTTCTCTGTATCTTCTGCTTCGAATCCTGGCACTCCACCAATCCCTACATTTACCTTTCCCTTTCAGGAATCAATACTAAAAACTCTTACAAAACATTTTACCTTACTTCTTTCCCTCTAACTTTCATATCCCTTCAACGATTAACAAAGCACAAACTTATTACATATAAACATCAAACCTTCCATATAAAATAAAGTATTGCAGTTCATTCCTAAAATCCATTGCAAACTAAATCAATTCTAACACATGGATTTATGAAAGAATCCTTTAAATTCGAGTTAAACTCGAATTTTATGTTAAATAACAAATTTTGCTGCAAAAAATAATGTGTAAATGAAATCGCAGTTTGTAAATAAACTTTATTGATTAAAAAAAAAAAAAAAAAAAAAAAAAAAAAAAAAAAAAAAAAAAAACTTTCCATACAACAAACATTCTCCTCAAATTTTTGACATCTGAGCCCATCCTCGCAAGGCCACCAGCTTTAGACTTGGTCGCGCCATTCCTTGAACATGGACAGCTGCTCCTTCTTTTGCCAGCATCTGTAATTTCCCTGCTGGTTTCTTGAGCTGGCAAACCGATTTTCTCCTTCGCTCCTCGCAGCTGTTGAAACCTCATCTTCCAACTGGGTTCGTTCGTTCGCCGTGGGACACCGGTTGTTTTCCTATCCAGCGACTTGAAGCGATGATATCCCTTCCTCTAGAAGGCACCTCAGCTCGTTTCTCTTCAGTTTCGCAACCTGAACTTCACAATGTAGTACACACGTTTCCTTCGTGAGATCTTCCACTTCCTTCTGCAGGAGCTGGAACCTGACCTCGGCGTCTTTCCTGTCGGATTAGCGCTTTTCGTTCCTGGACGAGCCTCGCCATCCGCGCCGCTTCTTCGGTCTATATCTGCACGTCCTTCTTCACTTGATCGTTCTCCTTCAGAAACAACGTCTCACCTTCGAATAAGTGGGCCCTTTCTTGCCAGGCCTGTTGTTGCAACACCCCCTGAGTTATCTGGATCACACGAGTGCTTTCTTCCTTTCCGCCCGCCTTCTGAAGTCTTCATTGTAGTCAAGCCTCTGTTGCAGCTGAAAAAATGATCCTGTCCAAGTTCATTGCTGCTCTCTCTGGTACTGTGTGGTGTCTCGCAAGGCCGAAATTCTCTCGTTCAATTCCATTTCCTTGGCCTGTTCACCTCCATCATCAGTATTAGGAGGAACCTCACCAGTGAATAGGCAGCCTAAAAAACATAAACAACATGACTATCCTGTGCGTTAGACTTCTATCCGTATTTCAGACATCTAGACAATAAAAGTCACACAACAACTTGCTGCCAAGGCAGGCCAGTAAGGCCACATTTTCTTCAAACTGGAGTACCAATTCATATACTCTCCTCTATATCCCTCCTCTTTTTCCTTGATTTTCAATATTTCACAAGAGATATTTCGATTTATCAAAATATAGCAAGAACATTCTGAAAGATTTCCAATCATGCCCTTGTTTCTATGTGTTATAAATTTCTGCATTCTCTCTCTCTCTCTCTCTCTCTCTCTCTCTCTCTCTCTCTCTCTCTCTCTCTTTTTTTACGGGATCTTTTTGCAGTACGCATCTTTTTTTGTTTGGTCTCTTATCGTCTTATCTATTAAAATATATTTAGGGATTTCCTTTATTTACCTTTTTGTCTACAAGAAAAACAATACTAACTACAGGCGGGCAATTGGAACTGAGCAAAAAATAGACATTTTTCTAAGCTACGTTTTATTGTTATTGGATTTAACCAAATAAACTAAAAGATATCATTCTAAATGAATTAGCCGAGACATCAAGAGAAAATATTATATATTATATATAATAATCAACTACTCAACCATAATGATTTTCAAAAACTATAAGGTAAGTTTAAGATTTTCAAATTTATATCATATGCATACAAAGAAAAGTAAAACGAAATTTAATTATACTAAATATTGTCCTATATAAAAGTGAAAATCAGGTATAAAGGAGTACAATTTTATTTGAGCATAACTTGATTCGGTAATTGAAATTCAATATAGAAATAAAGCAGAAAATCCTAACAGCCCCATTTCTATAGGCAACGCATTTGGTGTGAACGTATCCTTATAACACAAATGTAAATAATACTGTTTAATACGGACGATAATGACAGCAATTAAATACTATTTAAAAACAATTACAGAGTCTAATGTCGTCAAATAATAAATACAACAATGAAAACGACATGACATGTAAGGTTAAGAAAATGTATTGTAGAAGCGTGCTTGATAAAGAAAAAAAAATATCTGCGTAAAACACGTTCCAGGGAAATCAAATACATAACCCACACTTCTGTTACATAATATAAACTGTAGATTCCATACCTGATCGTCTGTGTGAGGTCACAGATGCAGATGGAGGTTGGACATCCTACTCATTGTATATTATCATAAAAATAATAATGATAAAAATATTGACACTAGCTCACGTGTTTTTTTAGTTATGTTCCTTTTACTTGATTACCAGTTATGCTAATGTTTTGGAAGATCATGCATATTTCATAGTTTAAAGTGGAAAAGTAATATTTATAGTACTCAAAATTAAAAAAAGGAAAAAAAAAGTGATATTGGTTCAAATTTATCTGCCAGATTGTCGGAAAAATGTGATGGTTTTTTTAGTTTAACATTTAGTCAAACTGAAATAAGCCTTAAATTTTGAACATAGAAGGCTTTGTAAATATCACTACTTTTATTTTGTTATTTTGAAATAAAGTTAATTACAAAACGGCGCTTCATCCCAAGAAAAGAAGGAAAACAGATTAAGGTAATAAAGTTGAGACAGAATAAGAGCACAGCAGTTAAGAAACTAAGGCTAGATTATTAAAAGGGGGTCCAAAAGGTAAAAGAAATAAGCCCTGATAGAATTAGTGGAGCTAAAAGCTGCAGCCTACGAATGGCCATATACTAGGCAACTTAACTCTCCAATGCAAAGGTAGAAGCTAGTGGCTCCTAACCCTCCCTAAGACAGGAAAATGGTCAGGAACGGCAAGGACTATGGCAGTTGACTTTACAGGAGAGAAAAGTTACATTCCTACAAAAACATATTAACTCTTTTACACGTTAGAATTGGCTATAACTACATCGGCACTAGAAAACTACTTTGCTTCTTGAAACACAGGAATTGAGTTAAGTTATTTTCTATAACAATGCATCTTGAAAACAAGGATGAAAATATCCTTACTGAAGAAATATAGTAAAATGGATAATGACTCGTATTTTGCAACTGACCTGGTGCTAGGAAGAAAATAAGAACACGAGGCTTCTTCACACCATAATCTAGAAAAGAACTTAATAAGTTATCTCTCTCTCTTTCTCTCTACTCATCTTTGTCTTGTTATATTCTGTGGTTCTGTCTTTCTCTTTTCCACCAAATATGAAACCTGTTATATTGGTGAAAGTATCCTAATATTTCATGTTGTTTTAATAAAACTAAATTTGTTTAGTAAATAAAGAAAATTATATATAGCCCAATTTTTTTTGTGTTATTGCCCACACTCGCCCGCTTTCTTTTCTCTATGGAGGTTGGCCCAATCCAATCATGAATTGTATAAGTTATATAGACATGTATCTGTGTGTATGGTTGCTACCTCAATAAAGTAAGTGAACTGAAAAATTTTGCTAATTTGCTGATATAGATGTTCTATATATATATATATATATATATATATATATATATATATATATATATATATATATATATATATAATATATATATATATATATATATATATATATATATATATATATATATATATATATATAGAGGTGGCTTGCTGCTTACAGAACACCACCGTTAACACTTTGGTGAAAGTTTTGTATCGATCTCGTGGACAGTCATGTCAGATATAAGATTTAATAATCTATAGGAAATGCCACTTTCATAAATACTGAGTTCCTAAGCACTTTTAGTCTCATATTTATTTCGCATATTTCCTTAAATCACATTTTACACTCAAACCCAGTGTCGTCAACAACAAAATGTTTACGACCACTCTCTTAATTAACGTTAATAGATTAAGGATACTTTACTCTATGCTCAAGAAAAAACTATCTGCTGCCCACTCCTACTTCCTTTGTCCTGACGGCGCAACATCTATTGGATGCTCCGTTAGTTACTTGCTCAACTGCTCCGGGGTTTCATAGTCGCGGATTCGTGTTCACTCTGGATCAGCGGAACGAACTATTGTGCGTGACAGTACCAGTGGACACAGGTTTACCTGGGTACACCGTCTTGAGAGACTTCCCTCACCTCTCCTCCCCCTCCCTTCTCTCTCTCTCTCTCTGAATGTTACTAGTTTAAAGTATATTTTGCACGATTTTTTTGTATCTATCTATCTATAATCTAATAATAATAATTTAAAATGTTGTATATATATATAACGATTCACGCTGTTGTTACCTGCCAGCAAGGCTGGCATTACGGTACGGTACGGTACGGTTGATATTTATAGCCTATGTGTACGGTACGGAATTACGCAACGACCAATTTTACGAAGTACGGTACGGTACAGTTCAGGTACGGAAAAAATTTTCAAATTCCGTACCGTACTACCTTACCTTAGGCAATGGATATAGTTACTTTTTGGTCTACGTTTACAAACAAGGGAAACAATAATTAATTAATTAATTTTAATAATCATAACCAGTAATATAGCATTTTTTAACTATTATTAGTGGACTATGACTTGGGTTATGAGTAAATGAGTTTTGTTATAATTATTGGAGTAAGAGATATCTGCATGTATGGTGGAATAGTAGAACGATAGACACTGTGATTGATGGTAAATCTACTGTTATACTTGTGTTTAGTTACCTCCTTGGCAATCTTCATTTGGACTCAGGGCATCAGCCATATGATTGCATTACGAAGGTGAAGAAGAGATGGCCGCCTAGGACATAGCTGTCGGCATGGTAGCAGAAATCCGTTTGTCACGCAACTTTTTAATTTTTTTTTTTTTTTTGTTTTATTTTTTTTTTTTTTTTTTTTTTTTTTTAGCAAGAGAGAGCCGCCAATTGCCTACAGATTGGTTTGAATAGGTAACTGGTTATAGTTACTCTACGTGTTACAAATAAAAATTGAGCATTTTTACCGGACATCCAATAGAGTTAAAGCCTTGATTATACCGAAAAATTACAGCAAAATCTCGTACTGATACCAGTCTTCATTTACAGTGTTATTGACCAAAAACGTGACTGCACTGTCTGTGAAACCCACAGTAAGAGAGCTTTACCAATTACAAATAAACCTTACCTTTTATTCAGGCTTGGTGTAATTGTCATTTATCTGATATGTTTTTTTAATTACACGTTTTGAAGTTAACTGTAATTCCATTGTTTTTTATTTATAATTAATGGGTAATTGTTATTGTAATTGTAACTGAAAACTTTATTTGAGATTGTTATCCTAGAGCCGCCTCTTACTTTTCGAGAACTCATCTTGACCAAATGCAATGGAGAGATGTTTTGAGTCGCTTCCCAATTCATTTATTTATATTATTAAGGGAGAATCTTGACAAGCCAGCTACCAATTCTAAAAAAAAAAAATTTATTCCATTTATTTCCTTTTTTTGTGCAAAATTTTGTGAAATTTTTTTTCCAGTATTTGAGTTTGTATTTCAGTATCATTTTCTTATAATCAGCATAATAATTTCACCACAATAAACATACTAAAAATTTACTTAGGCAAATCATAGGATGCTAACGATAATTTCTACAGGTCTAAAATATTTTAGATATGTTTGTTTTGTATTTGTACTAAAGGTATCATAAGTTACAAATTACAATTGTTGCAGAAATTGACTGTAAAAGGAAACCAAAACTCAAGTATAAAGTCATTGCAACTATCTGCATTTCTTAAAATTAAATAGGTGTGCGAAATGTAATTGAGTAATTACGTTTATATATGTATTTGTAGCTGTGATTACAATTTTGAAATATTAAATTTTGTATTGTATTTGATATTGTTCCCCATCTTTGGTTAATTGAAATTGTAACTGTAATTCGATAACAAGTCAGGTAATTATGATTCTAATTATTGTAATAGACATAAAGCAAACGTAATTAATCTCCTAACCTGCTTAATGCTTATATTACATAAGATATGCGACAGTAGCTACTTCATACGAAATGGATGAGCATAAAAATAACGGGAACAAAAATGATTTTTTTTTTTTTTTTTTTTTGTATACATGGGATAGAAATTCAGTGATTTTTTCCACTGCACGTCGGCTTCTCTCCGGGCACCTGTGAATTGTTCAATATTTAATAAATCGACTTTATCTTTCTCGGGATCTATTTGGGATTCATGTCTGCACCCTTATTTGGCCAGTCAACCAATTCAAATCCTCTCGATCTAGAAACCATTTCTGGACTATTCTGGCCGTATGGATGGGCAGCCGTCATGAATGAAAATGGACAGGACTAGGTGGAAAGGGATAATTCCGCTGGTGAAGTGAAGGGAGTAAGAAATCCTGAAGAATTTTAACGTATTTTCCACTGGGGAAACCCTTCAGTGTTGGTGATATCACATATACCATGTAAGGAAATCCAGGCCCACACATTTACGGTTACAAGCCACTCCTGGCAACTTCGTAAATGTTTCCTCGGTGGTATCTGAAGGAAAACAATCTGAATTTTTTTACAATTTACGCGTTGCTTTCCGTAACTGGGAAAATAATGATATATCGTTTGGGGAAATGTGATGCTAAGTAACAACCACTGCATTAAAGATAATGTTTATTCATCTATGATGATTAATACTTATTACAAGTTTGCCTCCTCCAACCTCTTATACACTAAAACAGCCCGAAAGCAGATTAATGGAATTCACGTTAAGAGGACACACCACCTTTAGTGTTTCAAACAGACAATTAACAATTATCATTATGAAGACAATACAGAATTTTAAACGTTATCAATGACAGTAATGACCTGAGATGTTGCAATGCCAGTAACAGCCAATCAATCACTCAGTCCCAGTAATCGTGTGATTTAATATATCACTTTGTTCAGTGATAACGATATCACTGCTACAGCACCCCTATTACACGCTAACAAGTTTGTCACCCAATCATGGCTAGACTGAGGTGTTGTATAAATTTTGATAGGTTATCTGTCCTCTGCTAGTAGTATTCGTTATAGTCTCCAAATGAACAGCAAGATATGGTTCTCCGGGCGCAGATCGTCGCTCTACGAGAAAGTGGGCTTCCAATACGTACTGTTGCACAGCGTCTTGACGTCTCCCCTGCAGCAGTACATAAATGGAAAAGGAGGCATGCTTAGACTGGGAAATTGACCGACTTTGGATAGCATTTATTTATTTCATTTATTTATTAATTTTTAAACAATTAAACCTTTACAAAACCCGTAAAAATCATGGAAACCTAAATTATAGTTGCCTTGGTCCTGTTGAACTCTAATAGTGATTCTTTCTCTTTACTTCCCAGAATACCAAATAGCGTTCCCATAAGTAAACAGGCTATAATTAATCTTGATTATCTAGGTATCTGCATGTTAATTACGTATTTTCAGTTCGAAGACTCCACCACGAAAGACCACCCGTTAGGATAACGACGACATTCGACGAGCAGCATAAGAAGGTGCTTTTACCAATACTATTGCTATTCGTGAACGTCTGGCATTAAATGTTTCGGCTATGACGGTGCGAAGACGTCTGGATGAGGCAGGATTACCTCATAGAATTCCTGCCAAGAAGGAATTTCTCGCCGAACGGCATCGTGCTGATAGTCTTGCCTTTGTTCAACAGTTTGTGGGGGAGGATATGGAATTTCGGTCTCGAGTTGTATGCAGTGACGAAAGGTCTTTTACTAGCAGAAGTCACGGCAGAATACATAACCGAAGATCGAGTAATATAAGGTGAGTTTCTATAATCATTAATAACAGTCAGACTATAATAATTATAAGCAAGGGTAATATTATAATCAAAAGATAATAATTTTGTCAATAACCATTGTATTTTCCGCTAATTGAATTATATTGCCACGAGAGTGTGAAAAATAAAAATTCTTCATTGAAAACCCCCCATTAGTTCTACTATGGCCAGCTTTCAGGCAGTAATCTAAATGCATTATTAATGTTATGAATAATCACGTAGGCAAATTTATAATATAGAGTACAGTCCTGTTTACTGAATTAAAGAATATCATATCATAACGGGACTGTTGCAGATTAAAGTTAATGCTATTCATTTAAGTATTAATCCTTGCAGATTATAAACATTCTTAACTTATCCAAGGGTTGTTACTTAGCATTTTTATTTCCCAAAACGATATAGCATTATTTTCCCTATTACGAAAAGCAAAGCGTAAATTGTTAAAAATTAGATTTTTTCCCTTCAGATACTACAGAGGAAATTTACGAGGTGACCAGGAATGGGCACGTCACAGTAAACGTGTGGGGCTGGATCTTCTTACATTATATGGATGATATCACCAGGATTGAGTGGAGGTTCACTGGTGAAAAATACATTGAAATTCTTCGGGATTTCTAACTTTCTTTCACATCAAACAGCGGAATTATTCCTCCCCACCTGCTACTGTCATTTTCATTCACGACCGCTGCCCCATTCATACGGCCAGAATAGTCAGGAATGGTTTCAAGGTCAAGAGGATCTGCAGTTGCTTTTTGACTGGCCAAGTAAGGACAGACATGAACCTCACTGAGAATATTTAGGCTAATTTGGTAAAATGTTGGGAGCCTGAGAGGGAGATGAGACCAGATCAACTTATGAACCTCTGGGAACACAATGGAAACTCTTCCACAACCGACCACAGATCGTCAGAAACCATGAATCTTCTATGCCTAACAGATTGTAAGAGGTGATCTAGAAGGAAAGGTGCTGGACTTCTCATTAATATTAAAAATAAATGTAAAACTTGAGAGTGTATATTTGGATTACCCCATGGCTTCCGCTGAACTTCCATGTCGTATGATGTAAAAAAAAATCGTAAACAGACCTATGCATATCGTTTAGCTCCAGGTATTGATTATTATAATTTATTTATTAGAAAGGTGAATTTGATATCTTAAAGGAGTTCAAAATCTAAAGGGAATTTCGCTATCCTGATTGTTTCTCAAAAAATTATCTAAAAAGAGAACCCTAGGACAATATCATCAAACTTCATTTCTCCAAATAGCTCTTTCCACAATGGACAGGTAAATGACTGAAAGGGCTGTTTAACAATAGAGACGTCTTTAATGTCATACGGACATTAAAACGTGTGATACACGTTTTAATGTCCGTATGACATTAAAACGTGTATCACAATTAATATATTAGAAAATATAAGCCAAGTAGATGTGTTTATCCATATCATGTAATAATTATTGTAATGAAGGGCGTGTAGGGAATAACCTCTACAGTATATTCAAGAGGGAATACAAACCCAACCATGAATACATGAAACCTCTGAACATCAACAATTGTTTATCATTGGCAAACGAATTAAGTTTACCATATGGGAATGGTTAAAAGTTTGCACCAAGTTTGGGAGTCCTTCTTCAATTTCCATTACACGTTGTGGAATTTTCTCTGTCCCTAGTAGTTTCATTTTGATTCCTCAGTCTCTCTCTCTCTCTCTCTCTCTCTCTCTCTCTCTCTCTCTCTCCTCTCTCTCTCCTTTTCATTCTATATGTATTTACAAGAGAGTGAGTTTAACCCAATCCTTCTTCTTGTAAATGTTGTTGTATTCAAAATATCTACAGTATTATAATAATATTAGAATAAACACTAAAAACACGCAGGCATTAAAGATAAACAAGAAAATATTTCAAGTGGAGCTTTTCGTTAGCCATACACTCTATCCACGAGCATATCTACTTCGTCCACTCATCGGGGTCGCAACAGGCCCACCTTACCCCTAGCCCCCCAACCCAATTTCAAGGTTTGTAGCAAAGCCAGGCTGAGGACATCGGTACAGCAAAAGCAAGAAGCTTGTCAGTTTGAATTACATTTTAGAATTCCAAAACCTGTAAGACGGCTTAACAACAAGAACTCAATCCCCGACACCACTCCCCCGGCCCCCGAAAAAATATATATGCATATATTAGTTTAGTCAAGATTAGAGGGTGTTAATGACATATCAAAACTGCATACTTAGCGCAGTGGTATTTCTAGATGACATGTCACTTTAAAAGTAAGCTAATAACTGAGAGAGAGAGAGAGAGAAAAGAGAGAGAGAGAGAGAGAAGAGAGAGAGAGAGAGAGAGGAGCTAAGGCGTCGGACACTTTCAACTCGTTCACTTAGTGTTTGGGTATGCTCAATGCTTCCTATTATATTATTGGTAATAAACGCACTGCAACCGATACTATAAACTTGGCTTTCATGATAAGGTTAAAATATCCAGCTATGATGTTCGTGATTCTCTCCAATACCAATGTAACTCTAAAATTTTGATCAATTTTAAGTATTGCGTAATGAATATGACCGATACATAATAACAGACACGGTGGTAAGATAACGCCTTAGACGAAAGTTAAATGGAATCTTAATAAACAAACTTATATTAAAAGTGAGACAGTAATCTTAGTTACAGGGATATAACCTGCTCAGATTACTTTTTTTTTTTTTACTCCGTGTGTGTGTGTGTGTGTGTGTGTGTGTGTGTGTGGGTTTCTCCAACCATACCTAATGACTCCTCCCACTGAAAGAATTCCAGAGCTTATTGGTGGAACTCTTCTTAAGAGAGGAAGAGTCCTCCCCCCATCCCCCTCAGTAAACACTGTTACCATATCATTTTTCGAAGTCCCTCAAGAAGGTGTACCAGGGAAACCTGTGTCCAACTGTACATCTTCTAAACCGATACGGTTAGAGGAAATTTTCTGTCCCATAAATCCTTTGCAACAAATTCAAAAAGAATTATGCACAATAATGCCCGTTTACAGGGCATTTTTCCCCTTTCACTTATCCGGGAAAAAATTACTTTGTTAATGGTCTTCTTTTAGTGAAATATTTGTATTAGCTTCTGTATTTTATATAGACTGGAAAGGCTAGCAAGAATACTTGATTTCATCATATATAATTATATAATATATATATATATATATATAATTATATATATATATATATATATAGATATATATATATATAATATATATATTATAATACTATAATATCTGTCAAAATTCCGTCACCTATATTTCACGAAAATTCTTCGGGATAACCCAATGGAAAGCAAACTTTCAAGTCTGAAAGAAATTTAATTAAGATAACTGAATCTTATTTTTCATTTCTAGTGACAACTTTAAAAGTTTACAGAAAAGCAGACCTCACATTGATATATTACTACGTATTCGTATCGCATACTGGACAAACGAACCCCCTTCCTTATATTTTTCAGATGCTTTGAATAATACCGGATTCTTCATGAGTGGATTTTCATTTCATAATATTCAGATCTGATAATGGTAACTTCTTTGAATACTTTTGGCCAACACCGTAGCCTGCCTCCAGACTTCATTAAATAAATAATTGTTAGGAGTCCGAAGAGCAGCCATACTAAACCCCAATTCCGACCTGATTTGCTGGAATGAAGCTTTGGCACGACTTGACTCGACCCACAGACTCATTAAAATTGTGGTTGTTTGCATTTGCCTGAAAACAGGGATTTCTTTTCATTTTTACTTCAGAGACCAGTGGCCCGGTGCCTCGTAATACCGTTATAGAATCTGGGTCAGGAGAAACAAGAAATGAGGGCGGAAAGAGGAAAACGAGAAGAGCACTTTCATCACTTTACGAAATGTTTTTCATCCACTCTGGCTTATTGTAACATCAAAGCCACATTCTGTTATAAAAAAAATCCCTGCGCTAATTCGGTAATACTGTATATACAGTCTGTTACAGAAAGATCTTACTGAATTTTACGTTCCCCTATACACAAATTAGTTACACACTGATTCTTCCCAAAATTGTCTTACAGCTACCTGAATAACCTTGTATCGTCAGTGAACGGATAAAATTCTTAATCATTTACGCACTATTACAATGATTAGAATTTTAGTGTTTAACGAAAGAAAAACTTTTTAAAAAATCACTGTGAAATATATCAGAACCATTAAAAGTCGATTGTAAACGCCAGAGCCTCCTGAATCCATATCGCAGGAGTGAGCCTTCCTCTGTAAAGATTCGGAACAGCTCGAAGCCTCATGCAGTCGGCCTTCGCTAATTGATTCTGGGAACAAGAAATCGATCGTGCAGAGGCCGTAGGGTTTCACGAGTCGATGTCCAAGTGTAGCAAAAAGTGGCACTTGCATTCTATCTACCTATCCGCTTATCGGTCCTTTAAATGAATCAGATGCCAGCATTGTTTAGCCCGGAATTAAATTGGTTTTAATCCATATATTAAACAGGCAGGGATATACACAAATACACAAATAGACAAATACTAGGTACTATGTAGTATATGTGCAGACTACACACACACACACACACACACACACACACACACACACACACACACACATATATATATATATATATATATATATATATATATATATATATATATATATGTAAATATGGGTTGGATATTATTAGAGTTTTTGGTCCACATTTGCAAGGTCTGTGATTTGAGCTTAACGTTAACCAATCGACCAAACTATGAATATATAATATGCATTTTCAACACTGAGCCATTTTCCATAACAAAGAGCCGCTCCAGAGAAAAAACAAGACAATGGTCACTACTCCATTCATACTTTCACCGAAGATTTGTGGATTAGTCCCAAATACAGACAATCTTTACAATGTTATCTCCTCCATACAATTATTACACAGAGGGCTCATCAGCAGTGCATCGTTTACTTTTGTATTAGTCACATTCTTGCTTGGAAGAGAATTAGTTTGGTATAGAAATAACAAATATGATATCACTGAAGCTGTTTATTAATCATAAGGACTGAAAGATGAGGGATGCTCGGGAGAGAACATAGTACGCAGGTACAGATTTGGGGTATGAGAAAGGGGATTCAGAATGAGTTGTACATTTGATCAGTTTTGCAGACAATCGTTCGTAATTGTCGTAACTGGTAACAATAATAGAATTCGCTGAGCACCCCACCCTCCCATATAATCTTCGCCCCCTCCCTCCAATTAACATGAACAACTGTATTATTTTTTCCTTGAATTATCATAAATCATTTACTCCAGTGTGAAGATGTCAATGAATATTTAAATGAACGTCATTTTCGCTTTGGGAGAGATTGCTATTATCGAATTTGAAGTTCAGTTTTGGCGCACAAAATAAGTTTTCAGTATCCTGAAGATTAATATATTAGGAAATACTCTTGTGTGTAACTTTTTTAAAGCAAAAATGATTCAGTAATAAATGACTGGTTTACTCATTGTATGGTACAGCGATCTCATCATCAGCCTATAGGTAAGAGGTCTGTTTCTCTCTATCTCATTTGGGAGGGCAGTCGAGTACATGTGTTTACTATAGGGCAATGAGCAAGAAGTAGGATGGTTTCGACTTCATTAATTGAAAAACATGCACACAGAAAAAAGCTTTTCTCTTACAGATTCGCGCAATAGAAATAGATTATTTTTAATTTTGAGTGGCTTTTGATTTTTGGCTCATAACAGTAAGTTGTCTTTTATTTTATCCATTTTTGTTTATGCATGTCTCTTAAAGGTCTTTTCCTCCCCTAAAAGGGTTGTAGTTTAATAGGTATACGTCACCCATGTAAGCGTTTATCTTTCCCCGTTTAACGGTGTTTCGGCTGTTCGTCGCCCGTTTGTTTTCGTCTCCGCTGTTGCTGTAGGGACCTTCTGAGTGTTGCAGTTATACAGCTCAGTTATCGGCTCCCTCTAGAGCGTAAAGAGGTGTTCAGCGTTCATATTCTCTGACGGCCTGTGGCAGATTGCTGTAATGTTTTGAAGACGCCCTGAACGTTTTGCCACAGGTGCCATCTTGTAGGTGCTGTTCAGTCTTCTTGCTGGCGCCTCTGTAATATGTGCCAGGGGACGCGTGACGCCCTTCCTTGCATTACTGCGTTTTTGAAGGCGAGCCGCGCCCATCATCAGCCCTTTCCCGCAACCTGCTGAACCTGTGGAGTCGTTAGGGGGCCTCCCAGGGGCGGAGAAAAAATTAAGATCCCAGACCCTGTGTGCTTGTTATAATCATTCTTGCCCTAAATGACGACCTGTGTTGCTTGCCTCCTGCTTTTATGGCTCTTGAGTTGAATTTGCCATAAGCGATGACTTCGGTACTTGGTTATAATGGACGACTTTGCATCAACCTCCTTGGTAACGGTACTATTACGTTTAATTATTGTGGAAAATCTAGCAAATAACTCCGCGGCGGGTATTTCTTAGGAATTTGCAGTCTCCTATAGTATTCTGGTTGCTTATTAAGAATCTACTGTTAGTTTTTGGGGTTCGCTGTAATTAACCTGTAATTTACCTTAGAACTCTATCCTACGATAAAGGGGGAACCCGTTGGGAATGCGGGGATTTTGGGTGGGGGAGATCACGGGAGAATTGTTAACCCCAGGGGCTAGTATTAAACACGGTGAATACATAGGACACCCCAATCCCTAGTGGCTTTCGTATTCGCTGGAACGTTCCTTGCAGTCTGTGCCGAGTTATTACCATACTTTTAATTGGTTTAGCTCTGGTATAGATCCTACTCATTATCATGGTGGTCAGGGCCCTAAGGTACATCACAAAATTTCCGAACCATCTCCATGTCTTAGGGCTCATTGCCATGTGTGTATGTGTATGTAATATACATACCTATAGCCATACATATATAGATAAAAGTTAGATAAATTTATATAGATAAAACTAGAAAGTAATAGCGTTCCCCTTTAAGAAACCTGTAGTTCCATACCGTTAATGATAACCAAGTTTATAGCTTAGCCACGATAGGAGCCTAAGATCTAAATAACCAGTGTAGGATAATGAATATAATGTCTTATGACAATGAAGTTTCTCCGAAAGATGAAAGATAGGATCATACCCAATGGCTCATTAGTGTGGTTGTCGTTATCTTATGCAGCAAAGTAGACTTTTTTATGAGCTATTTTCTTTGGTAAAGATTAAATCGTAGTTTGGGATCTGTTCCTTTATAAACGTTTTTTATAATTATTTTCAAATCTCACATTTTTGTAGCCTCGTTCAATTCTGTCTCATTCTTATTTTTTTCAGTTTTAATTTTCACTATAAGTTATACTATTCTCTCGCTTTGTTTTAATATTAGTTTGGCATTGGTTCATTTGATGTTACAAAAGGCGCCTTTGTTCTTCGCCATGAATGGCTAGGATCATTTATATCAATATGTCTGCTTTATCTGGCCATTTCTGGGGTAAATTTCTCAAACTTTGTGCTCGATTTTTGCCGCTTTGTTGCAAATATGATGTTTATGACATCTCCATTAATATGTATGAATTTATTCAGCAATGCATCCTTGATTGTGGTTACAACTATGAATTTCAGGTGAGTGTCTATTTTGATATGCTTGTAATTTCTTTTTGTTTAACTGGTTGATGGAATTTTTTGCCTAACGGTGATGTGCATTCAAATATAGGTCACAAAGGACTTGTCGGAGAGGCATTGTAATAATTTTCTTGCTTATTTATGAAACCTTCCAAGCTTTCCTTTTCTGTCTCTTGATTGCTGTGGTCTTTATGGAGAACACGAGGATTTTTGCTTAATTTTTGGTGGATTTCCTTCCTTATTTATTCTAAAGGTCCCCATACTCTGGACGATCCTACTCATTATCATGGTGGTCAGGGCCCTAAGGTACATCACAAAATTTCCGAACCATCTCCATGTCTTAGGGCTCATTGCCATGTGTGTATGTGTATGTAATATACATACCTATAGCCATACATATATAGATAAAAGTTAGATACATATATAGATAAAAGTTAGAAAGTATAGCTAAAACTAGAAAGTAATAGCGTTCCCCTTTAAGAAACCTGTAGTTCCATACCGTTAATGATAACCAAGTTTATAGCTTAGCCACGATAGGAGCCTAAGATCTAAATAACCAGTGTAGGATAATGAATATAATGTCTTATGACAATGAAGTTTCTCCGAAAGATGAAAGATAGGATCATACCCAATGGCTCATTAGTGTGGTTGTCGTTATCTTATGCAGCAAAGTAGACTTTTTTATGAGCTATTTTCTTTGGTAAAGATTAAATCGTAGTTTGGGATCTGTTCCTTTATAAACGTTTTTTATAATTATTTTCAAATCTCACATTTTTGTAGCCTCGTTCAATTCTGTCTCATTCTTATTTTTTTCAGTTTTAATTTTCACTATAAGTTATACTATTCTCTCGCTTTGTTTTAATATTAGTTTGGCATTGGTTCATTTGATGTTACAAAAGGCGCCTTTGTTCTTCGCCATGAATGGCTAGGATCATTTATATCAATATGTCTGCTTTATCTGGCCATTTCTGGGGTAAATTTCTCAAACTTTGTGCTCGATTTTTGCCGCTTTGTTGCAAATATGATGTTTATGACATCTCCATTAATATGTATGAATTTATTCAGCAATGCATCCTTGATTGTGGTTACAACTATGAATTTCAGGTGAGTGTCTATTTTGATATGCTTGTAATTTCTTTGAACTGGTTGATGGAATTTTGCCTAACGGTGTATTTGTGCATTCAAATATAGGTCACAAAGGACTTGTCGGAGAGCATTGTAATTTTCTTGCTTATTTTATGAAACCTTCCAAGCTTTCCTTTTCTGTCTCTTGATTGCTGTGGTCTTTATGGAGAACACGAGGATTTTTGCTTAATTTTTGGTGGATTTCCTTCCTTATTTATTCTAAAGGTCCCCATACTCTGGACGATTGTATGAACGAATGTCTGAACGATTGTCGTTATCGACACACAAACACACACACACACATACACACTATTCAGACAGTATGAACGATCTCCGCACCGATTTCAGTCTGAACAAAGATTTTGTATCGGGAAGGCTTGGCCTCGTCTCTAGAAGAGACTTGCACGATAGTGTTAAGTTTATCGGCAGACAAAAACATACATTGAACGACCTGTGTATAACACTTAAGTTGCAAGCCAGCAACCTGGTTCGTGTCAGAATCCCGTTGAGATCTTCCAGACACGAAACTCCGCCCACTTTTGCATTCAGACAAGCCCATACAGTGTTTTTGCGAACGATACAGACAATCGTTCAGACAATCTTTCATGCAATCGTTCAGTGTATGGGCCCCGTAAGAGGAACTGGGTGTATTTTTGACACCGAGAAAAATCAAATCTTATTTTCGAATGTTTTTATTTCCTTAAGGATATGGTTTGCTTTTGAGCAGTGAGGTGACTACTGAGTAAAGGGGTGATTTTGAGTTTCTGGTATATCTGCTACGATGACTTTCAAAGGGGTGAAAGACTTTCTTAACATTTGTTATACAATTGAATAATGGATATTGTCCCATAAATGGTCAACCTGAGCAGTTTGTTAGGAGAGCCTTTGCTATTAACCAACGTCCGCGTCTGTATTTAGACCTTTTACTACCCATCTGCGCCATTCATTGGCATTATAGACATAACAAGGTAAAAAATCGAAGTAAAATATATGTAACATGATAGACATATAGTAAAAATGAAAGGTCTTAGGGAGTCGATTACAAAAGCATTCCTCTCCCAGCTTTGACAACCAATAAAAATTCACCAAAAATATCTTAACACGGCTTACGGGCATAAATATGGCATAGTTGTACCCCTGGCTTCATTGCCTTTTGAGAAATGGTAGAAAGTCCTACCTATACGCCAAGGAATACATTAACTTTGGACAGCTGCTGTATAATTTACCCGTTGCAGTTGCTACAAAGAAGCTCATTCTAGAGATTGAGAAACTATAATACAATCTCAACGGCATTCAGACGCCCAATCGGTTAAGAGAAGTTTGTTCGAGAGGTCGTTTTCCGAAATATGAAAATCTAATCCAAGTGTGTCGGGGGGGGGGGGGGGGAGTGTGGAAAGGTGAGGTGGGGTGGGATGAGGTCACTGGGGGTATGTCAAGGATCAAAGTCGCATATTATTTTTTTAGAATAAAAGGAAACTGCGTGTGTAGAAAAAAAAAAAAAAAAAAAATAAAAAAAAAAAAAAAAAAAAAAAAAAAAATACCATACCTCGAGATTGGCCTCTACATCCGAGTAGGTCAAGGTATGCGTCGGTGTTGGTACCTGAGGTTAAGCTAAAATGATAAAAGTTTTAACCAAACAAAAACTTCTTTCAGTTTTCTTACTGACGATGAAAAAGAAACCCAACAAATTCAATTGTAACTTGTTTACTTCTAAGTATTTACATTAAGTTTTACTCCACACTCGAGTACTTCAGGCCCTTCTGTGGCCCATTCTCAAGAGATGTTTGGGATGTTAGCCTGGGTCAAAGGCCCAGCAGTCTTCTGAACTTCTTCTCGTTGTGCTGTCATTTATGCGATGGCTGTTTCTGGTTGAGAGTTGCCAATCCCCTCTTGTCTCTGATATCCTGAGCTGATGGTCAATGGGATTCACCCTTGTGGTAGGGGTGTGGTCACCGAAAGTCTGTTGGGCAGGAAACCTAATCTCCAGGTCAGCAGGTGGTCAATCTTAGCTTCTTTTAATATCAAAGCTCGGCTTATGGGATCTTCTGAGGTAAAACCTTTGTTTCCTTCAATTACTTTGATCTCTCTGATAAGCGCACCTTCTACTACCCTCTGTGACTAATTTGTTGCTTTTGTATATAAGCCTACTGTTTTTGAAATCCATCTTATGGTCATTTTCCACAATGTCTAGCTATAGCACTCCCCTGAGAGTTAAGCTGTACTGCCCTTCTATGTTCTTGGACTCTAGTCCTTATTCCCCTACCTGATTCCCCACATATCTGTCTCCACAATTATTGCAATTGATTATGTATACCCCCGCTACATCTATATGATTACTAGTCTTCTCCTTCCAATTTATTTTTACATACTTTGTTTTTTAAAGTATTATCAAATGTATATACAAATTTATATTGACTTCCTTTCATTTTTGAAGTGATTTGTTTCATTTTAGGCATCAAAAGGGAAAAGGAGGGCAACTATTTTCTTGTTTCTTTATTCATGTACTCTCTACATTCGCTCTGTAAAATATTTTTCTAGCTTTGTTGAGTGCCCTTTTTCTGAACCATTCCGGGTATGCTAATGCATCGAAGCTTTTATCGATGTAATTTATTTCTTGCTCTATCTTGCAAGGGTCACACGTTCTCATTGCCCTAAGAAATAAACCTGTTAGAACCCCTATTTTTATATCATGACTATGAAAAGAGAAGAAATGAATATATGAGTTTGTAGTGTGGGCTTTCTATATGTGCTGAATTCATATCCTGTTTCTTTTCTTTCTATGAGTATGTCTAAAAAAGGGCAGTTTATTATTGTTACTTTTCTCTAAAAGTGAACTGATATTGTTATCAAACTTATTGAGCTCATCTAGAAAAGTTTCTATTTATTATTTCCATCCCCTTGCAGAATAGCAAAAATATCATCCACGTATCTCCACCATCCTTGCAGTTTTAAGTTAGGGACATTCACATTAGGAACTAGATTAGTTTCGAAATATTCCATATAGATGTTAGCGAGTATAGGTGATAATGAGGACCCCATTGCTACTCCATATTTTTGTTTGTAAACATGTCCCTCAAACGTGAAATAAGTATCACTGACACACAATTTGATCAACTCAAGGAAGACGCCTATTTCGATGTTTGGATTGAAAAAAAAAAATACCCTCATTATGTTTTAGTGTAGGAATTCTAATACTTTATCTAAGGGGACATTGGTGAATAATGCTACTACATCAAACTACTTATGCTAAAATAGAGAATCCTCCAACAATCCAAAAGCTTCAGAATACCTTTAATCAGAATGTGAAGAAAATAATCAGTAGACTAGGTAATGGGAAGGACATGCTATGCACTAAATTATTCTCAAGTAAATTACCTGAACTTGCATATATATATGGCAGCCCCAAAATACACAAGGAGGGCTGCCCACTACGCCCTATTGTTTCTAGTAGGAAATCTCCTAACAAAAACTTAGCTGTGTGGTTAGCTGGAGAACTAGGAATATACTTAGGTATATTTTCAGAACTCCCATATTAAACATTCAGTAGATTTCATAGACAAAGTTAAGAAAAAGAATATAAGGGACACATGGTTAGTTTTGATGTAGTAGCATTATTCACCCAATGTCCCCTTAGATAAAGTATTAGAATTCCTACAGACTAAACATAATGAGGGTATTTTCAATCCAAACATCGAAATAGGCGTCTTCCTTGAGTGATCAAATTGTGTGTCAGTGATACTTATTTCACGTTTGAGGGACATGTTTACAAACAAAAAAATATGGAGTAGCAATGGGGTCCTCATTATCACCTATATCGCTAACATCTTATATGGGAATATGATTTCGAAACTAATCTAGTTCCTAATGTGAATGTCCCTAACTTAAAACTGCAAGGATGGTGGAGATACTGGGATGATATTTTGCTATTCTGCAAGGGATGGAAATAAAATAGAAACTTTTCTAGATGAGCTCAATAAGTTTGATAACAATATCCAGTTCACTTTAGAGAAAAGTAACAATAATAAACTGCCCTTTTTAGACATACTCATAGAAAAGAAACAGGATATGAATTCAGCACATATAGAAAGCCCACACATACAAACTCATATATTCATTTCTTCTCTTTTCATAGTCATGATATAAAAATAGGGGTCTAACAGGTTTATTTCTTAGGGCAATGAGAACGTGTGACCCTTGCAAGATAGAGCAAGAAATAAATTACATCGATAAAAGCTTCGATGCATTAGCATACCCGGAATGGTTCAGAAAAAAGGGCACTCAACAAAAGCTAGAAAAATATTTTACAGAGCGAATGTAGAGAGGTACATGGAATAAAGAAAACAAGAAAATAGTTGCCCTCCCTTTTATGCCTAAAATGAAACAAATCACTTCAAAAATGAAAGGAAGTCAATATAAATTTGTATATACATTTGATAATACTTTAAAAAACAAAGTATGTAAAAATAAATTGGAAGGAGAAGACAGTAATACATATGATGTAGCGGGGGTATACATAATCAATTGCAATAATTGTGGAGACAGATATGTGGGGGAATCAGGTAGGGGAATAAGGACTAGAGTCCAAGAACATAGAAGGGCAGTACAGCCTTTAACTCTCGGGGAGTGCTATAGCTAGACATTGTTGGGAATGACCATAGGATGGATTTCAAAAACAGTAGGCTTATATACAAAACAAAAGCAACAAATTAGTCACAGGAGGGTGTAGAAGATGCGCTTATCAGAAGAGATCAAAGTAATTGAAGGAAACAAAGGTTTTACCTCAGAAGATCCCATAAGCCGAGCTTTGATATTAAAAGAAGCTAAGATTGACCCTGCTGACCTGGAGATTAGGTTTCCTGCCCAACAGACTTTCGGTGACCACACCCCTACCACAAGGGTGAATCCCATTGACCATCAGCTCAGGATATCAGAGCGACAAGAGGGGATTGGCAACTCTCAAGAAAACCAGAACAGCCATCGCATAAATGACAGCACAACGAGAAGAAGTTCCAGAAGACTGCTGGGCCTTGACCCAGGCTAACATCCCAAACATCTCTTGAGAATGGGCCACAGAAGGGCCTGAAAGTACTCGAGTGATTGTGGAAGCTAAAAACTTAATGTAAATACTTAGAAGTAAACAAGTTACAAATTGAATTTGTGGGTTTCTTTTTCAAAAGTTTTAACTCTAGCTACGAAAGGTTGAAACTTTCCTGCAATTAGCGGCGCCCATGGGGTTGAAACCCAGAGCAGGGTCTCAAGCACACAATGAAATAAGGCCAGTGCTTATACAAAATGAATTTCTTTTTCTAATAAAAATGATCTCGACGTTTACAATATGAAAATGTCGTTTCTTCCTTTCCTGGGGATGGTGAAGTGGGGGCACGGGTCGTAAAAAGTGCACGTTTATTAACATTGCCACAAATTTCATATATCAAGCAAAAAGTTCATAAATCTGGCAAATTGTGCTATAATATAAAACCTATTTCCCCGTGCTGACGCGGGTTCAGTCAGGTCAAATTGGATAAGCTTAAAATCATTACATGGAATTGCATAACAGCATATTGATGATGGCATATATTACGGGCCTGTGTTTGATTCATAAGAGCACTGCTAACCGTTGTCGCATAAGTTTTCTTGAATATCTTTTTGTATTCAGCTGTATCTTCTCAATATTTTGACACAGCATGTTTTAGACCCTCCGGTAATTTTGGGCGATATAATGAAGT
Source organism: Macrobrachium nipponense (assembly GCF_015104395.2). Lineage (NCBI taxonomy): Eukaryota > Metazoa > Arthropoda > Malacostraca > Decapoda > Palaemonidae > Macrobrachium > Macrobrachium nipponense. Next base: position 30,868,090 of record NC_061108.1, read on the forward strand.
AACAAAATTGATTGATTAAGGCAGTTTACTCTTGGACTTTCTCAATTTTCTCAACATTCATTGTAGATGTACGAACTCCTGCCCTTGGCTTAGTTAAAGAGTTAGGAAGCTCCGCCCACTTATTTCTGTCTCAAACTTATGAATGGTTGAGTGTACTACGATATGACTTTGCCTTTTACATATCTAAATTACTTTATACATTAAAGTTTGTATTTCATAGTTTTGAGAGATATGCACAAACGTCTGAAGTCACCCTTAACTGTAAGTATACTACGTCTAACTGTATCAGCTATGGCAGACATGTTGCAGTATTGTCATCGTAGAGGCCGCCATGCATTTGCATTACGGCTGTTCGCTGTTTACATTTCAGAGAAGGTAGCCAATGGGCTAAGAATTTTACTGAAAAGGTAAAGGATAATCTCTCCAAGGGTTCCCTTTAACATACGTACATTCACCAGAACATGATTGAATGATTTTAAAATTATTAGCAAATAGACAATTATAGCATTCTGTGGAAGGATATGCTGAAAATCCTTTTCTTAATAAATTCTGGTACTTCGTTACATAGCCCAAAATTACTAGAGGGTCTAAAACATGCTGTGCCAAAATATCAAGATGATGCAGCTGACATAAAAAAAGATATTCAAGCAAATCAATGCGACAACGGGCTTGAAATTGTTAGTAGGTTATGGAACCCCCATTCGCACTCAGCTCAGGTGTCTTAAAATTTGTTGAAAAGTGAGTGAAGCGTTGGACGTCGATAATGTGGTGGTTTTTAGTCGGTATAGTGTCTGTCACACAGATGAATCGTGCGACTTCTTTAAAATTAGGTCTAAATAGCCCATTCACTGTGAAACGCATTTTTTCTATGGTTGAAATAATATCCACGCGTGAAAATGGAGGTTCCTTCGATAGACCTTTATCTATCATTTCAGCAATAGTGCCGTCTGCGATACACAACTTCAGACAATTCTTTAATAATATAGCAGAAGTATGGGTTGAGATGTCGTCTTGGACTGACTGGATTGTTTTTGTATAAGTCACACCCATGTCTATGGAATGTGAAATTCAAGTGTTATTCAGACAGAAATCGGGAAAATGTCGCTGACGATACATTAGTAAACAAGCTGAAGGATAGACATACATCCAGATGTTAAACGGGAAATTGCCACCAAGAAAATAAACAAACGGAATTTGAAGTGCACTCCGGGATGATATTCCCAAACTCTGAGGAGATATCGCCCACGCTGAACTTAGTCTTCATAAGATTGGTTTATCTGCAAAAGATATAGATTGCCTCATACAAGTGGTTGATTTCTTAATGTAAGGTGCTATTAATGCCAGCCGTTCCCTAAATTTATCCTAGCCCATCCTCAAATAATTATACCAATCACCTGGATGACATATTTGAGTTCATTTATGAGATGCAAGAGAAAACTCGTTTCTTTCAAGCGACGAGTCTTTTACCCAAAATCTCTCTCAATTCTTAGCACGGTTCTTCATTCCGACGCAATCTATAGCTCAAATTGCCATAGTTTCCAGTTCGCTGTTGGAGAGTACTTCACTCTAGCACGTCCAAGAAGCAAATGCCTCGTAGTGTGGGTAGTGCCGTCAGTGGTCCTCATGCGGTAGACTGTAGGTATTACTTAAGGTTCTTTGCAGCGTCCCTTCGGCCCCTAACTGCAATCACTTTCGTTCCTTTTACTGTACCTCCTTTCATATTCTCTTTCTTCATCTTACTTTCCACCCATCTCCAAACACTTGATTTATATTGCAACTGCGAGGTTTTCCTCCTGTTACACCTTTCCGACCGTTTAGTGTCAATTTCCACTGCAGCACTGAATGACCTCATAGGTCCCAGTGCTTGGCCTTTGGCCTAAATTCTATATTCAAATCGACTCAAGAAGCAAATGAGCATACACACAGACCGGGTCGTAACGTCAATGGCCGTGTCATTTCTTTCGACGCTCCTCCCCTTTCTACATGTCTGAGCGAGAGTAACAAACGCCATAAGCACACACTTTTAACGTTTCCATATCTATTTGTTCGTTTTGGGTGTAATTTGAGAGGATTATTTTAATAAATTTTTGTCAAAGTTTTAGACCTTTATAGGATACTATCATTTTAAACTTTTACAAAGGCCTTTGAGATGTGCTAAACCTACTCTTTCGGAACCCACTTTGATGTTTGCAATAGGGTTTATTTGCTGTGTCTACTGAATCCACAACTTGGTTTCTGACTATAATTCGTCTGGAACTTCAAAGAAGACTTGGTTCTATTGTAGGCATAAGCATCCCATCTTGTAAGGGTTCAATGTGGCATCGCACTGAAAGGGCGTTGTAAGGTTGATTTCATTCTTTGAAGCGCACCCATTGGTAATTGTTCCATTATGCGCATTGTTATTCTAGTATTTCCTGGAACTAGTTTTAAATCATATCCCATTATTAAATCCCATTCATGTCAAACATACCTGTTTCTGGTTAGGTAATCATTTCAGTCTAAGCCTCGATACATCTGCGGTTAGATTTGGTGTAATTTCTATAATAGTTTTCTTTTTTCTACATTTTTCCAAGTAAGTTTAACGAAGGATTTCTCGTTTACATTTTCCCCTGAGTCTCTGCAGGCCTTCCTCCACTCCCAGGGAATTTTCATGCTCTCTTAGAACTCATCATTGAACATTATATATTATTCGTTCATCGTTTTCTTTCAGATGCTTGCATCGTTCTTAATTTCACTGACTTTCATTACATTATTTATATCACTAGTCCAGTTAGGGTATTATCATTGCGTCAGACAAGCCCATTATGTTTTTCGTTCGGATTGTATATTTGTTAGTTTGTATGTCTACTCATTCATCGGTCTGTAAGCAGGGTTATTTGTGAAGTAATGTCATTTTTTTAAAATGACAGGGGGCTGAAGGGCTCGGAAGTAGCAGCAAGTGATTAGGTTTTGAAAAACAAATCCGCAATTGAACGCCGGAACTTTTTGCGAAGGAAGGAGAGAATTGGCAATCCTCGGCGGAAGTTTGCAGTCTCCGGACGCTGTGGCTTGGTGGAAATAGATAATCGCTGTGTTAATACCTCTATATGATCGCTCTCTGGTATATGATTATGATAGATTACCCTCTCTATTGATGATGAACGTCTGTAATCGATGTGTTATGTTACTCAAAGTCACTGCTACTGCAATTTTTTTTTGTGTGAGATCAACTGGAATTTTTTTTTTTATCAAACTGGATTTTTTCTTGTCTCAACTTGGGATTTTTTTTTTTTGGTTTGACATCAACGACCTGAAATTTTTTTTTTGTGGATCAACTGGATTTTTTTTTTTTTTTTTGTGATCAACTAGAAGTTTTGTGTTGGTGAAATGTGATCAACTGAAAAAAGTTCAAACAAAGAAACTTTTCTTGATCCAACTGGAAGAAGTCCCCATAGGGGGTTGTGCTGTCAGTGCACCTCATGCGGTGCAATGTAAACATTACTTAAGGTTCTTTGCAGCGTCTCTTCGGCTCCAAGCTGCAACTGCATTCATTCCTTTTACTGTACCTCTGTTCATATTCTTTCCACCATCTTACTCTCCACCCTCTCCTAACAATTGTTTCGGTGCAACTCCGAGGTTTTCTTCCTGTGACACCTTTCAAACCTTTTACTGTCAATTTCCGTTTCAGCGCTGAATGACCTTAGTTTGCCTCAGTGCTTGGCATAATATCAAAAATCTATATAAATCAAATAAGAAACTGGAAAAAGTTCATCAAAGATTTTTCTTTATGTTGGTCAGTCATTTTCCCCGGTTGTGGAGATTTCAGTGATGGTGTCAAGGTTAAGAAACTTAGAATTGCTGTTGGTTGGGTAGTACAATGGCTGGTCTATTTGTTATTGCTATTCACATCCCTCGTGTATTGTTAGTTGTGTTGGTAGTATATTGTTTATAAGATCTATATAGAACCACGGTCATGACGTTGGGTTGATTTGTCCAATGAATGGAAGGTCTGATATAGAGTCCCTTATTATATAAAAGTGGGTGGTACCATATTATTGGTAATAAGTCGGCATTTGATAGTAATTCCCTCCTGGTGGGTGGCAAAATGTGACGATATTGACAAAACCTGCATGTAATTGCAGTCATCTATTATTTCGTGTTTGATTGTTTTCTAACGGCTATTGCCCTTTCACCATTTATTTCAGGAGGTATATTCACTTTGTATACATTGTTGAATGTTTTAGTGGCTTCCTTTGTTGAATTTTGTATGACAATGTCAGTAGTGAGTTTTGTATATATGTAGTGGGGTGGTGGTGATAAAGAAAAGCTGTGTACATTTCTTCCGTTTATTGGAAAAATATGTTATTATGAACTATTAATTTGTGCATGAATTTTGTCATTTTTTTCCATGAATACTTCGTTTCTTGAGAGAGGATGGATATGCTTTTGTTCATTATAGCTACATTGCAACTAATTTTTGTTTCTTTTCCTGCCTAACTGTCATCACCTGAATTTTTTAAATGTTTTTTTTGTTTTATTATCTTTTTCCTTAGTCTCATTGTTCAATTTGTATTCATTGAGTTCCTTAAATTTCCTATTATTATCATTTCTGTTATTATCATTATTATGACTTATAGTCGGTTGCACAGCATGGGGTCCTTAGCGACGAACTATAATTGGATATCTGGCTCTGCTGCTGATCCCCTGTTGGCGGATGCCTCAAGATCAGAGGTGAGTCCTATGTGGACGCTGCAGAAGTCTTTTGGAACTTCGTAGAGTAGGGCGCCTCTCCGTGCAGGATTCTGATTGGTCTGGGGAGGAGATTGCATGATGTCACTACTTGCCGAATTGTCAGTGTCTAGTTGCTGTTACGTGACGTTATGCCTGGTGTAGTCTGGTGTTTCTTGATCAGGTGTATTGTTCGGTGGTCGTATCCGGTGTGACATTATTTGGTAGTACCATGTCGTCTTGGTTTAGACGTCTACGCGTATGCTAGGAGGGAGTAGGAAGGCCTCATGAGTAGTATTCAAAGAGGACTTCTTGTCTAGGATGAGGATGGCTTCCAGTAAGCGTAGTCGTCTTGGGTCTGGGGCATTGCCGATAATGGTGGTGGTGTTGATAATGCTCTCACAGGATGGAAAAAATTTAAGTATATCTTAATTTAACCTGAACTCTGAGCTGATTAACAGCTCTCCTGGGGCTGGCCCGAAGGATTAGATATTTTTACGTGGCTAGGAACCATTTGGTTACCTGGCAACGGGACCTACAGTTTATTGTGGGATCCGAACCACATTATATAGAGAATTGAATTTCTATCACTAGAAATAGATTCCTCTGATTCCGCGTTGATAGAGCCGAGAATCGAACTTCGGACCACCGGATTGGTAGGCGAGCGCAAAAACCACCCGTCCAAAGTTGTGACAGGTGAGGGCATGGTTCTTGATAGAGCCAAGGTATATACCTTGGATAGAGCTCTCTTGTTCGGGACATGAAATCCTCTGCGAGCCGCATAGTAGTCATGCCGAAGTCGACCGGGGTAAGAAATTTGCCAAAATGAAAAGAGAGATCTCCTGTGTTAATTATTTTATTAGGACAGATTTGAATACCTCAGTGTAATACTTAGACATCTTCTACACTCCATGATAACATAACCATAGGTCTTCCACGAAACACAAAAGAAATATATAGAGAAAATAGGAAAAATTTTGTACCCGAGGTTTGGGGTAAAAAATTTGCACACACTGGGTAAAAAATTTTCATGCAAAGTTATTGCCCCAAAGTGTAAAAATTTATACCCCATCCTTTGGGGAAGAAATTTTACCATTAAGGGGAAAATTTTTCCTCACCGGACTTACACCATTTGTATGAAACGAAAGCATAAATACGAGAAACGAAAACTTTTTATTAAAAAAAAATTCCTCAATTATTCAACAATCATATATCCATAGTCATTCAGCAATCATATATCCGTAACCATATTCATTCATAACCTCTAGTGCTGTGCAGCTACAGTTTTTTCAAGAGGTCGTTTGCCTTTACATCATCAAATCTGTAGGAACCATTCTTTAACAAGTCAGGAGAACATGGCCCCATGAAGATGTAATCAGTGTCTATGATGTGTTTATCCTCCACTGGTGGCCACTGCCATGTTACCTTTTCTGGAATGGAGGAGAGAGTCTCGCGGCGTAGGAACACCATTTCAACTTTATTCACAGGCGCTTTGTCATCTTCACTGAAAACTTTTGTTACTTTTCCCCAGTAATGTTGCTTCTTTGGTTCAGTATAAACCACAGCAAAATATTTATTTATAGATTCATCATCAATTTGCACTGATATTGCTACATCTGTGTCTTCAGTGGATTTTGATCTTTGTAACTCAGCCTCTCCAGTAGTCTCATCTACATGTTCATCGCCACTCTCTGGCAAGATCCTGTCGAAGTTCACATCCAGAGATGAACCTCGAGAGTCTTTTTGAACAATAGCTTCCACTTGATATACTTGATGAATCATCATCAGCAGCAGCAGCATTCTTTCTTCCACTTTTCTGAGCTGTGGTCTTTTTTCCCTGCTGTTGCTTCTTCTTTAGTTCTCTGTTTCTCTGCCCTCTGCTTTTTCTTAGTTTCTTTTTCTTTCTGTGCCTTCTCTCTTTCCTCAATGCTGCTTATGACTTCCTCGTGTGTTAGAACTGTGGCTCCTTTCCCTAACACTCTGCGAGCACCAGGTTTCTTGGCCTGATGGGGACGTTGTCGGTCAGATATGATATGTTCCATGGACTTCTTGGTATGTACAGCCTTGCCAATTGCCTCTGCAAGTTCTTGAAGACTGTGAAGGTACAGGCAGCATGACTGACTATGCTGACACACTTTTGGAATACTATCAGATGGAACTGTGTAACCAGGCTTTCCAGATGAACAAGGGGAGGGATCTGTTACAGGGGGTAAAGGTGTACTTGTTTTCCCGAGCGTTGTACTATTTTTTGGCTTTGAAGTACCAAACATGATGGCATTCCCTGTGTCCTCTTCTTGAGTAGGCGGTACAATAGGAATGGCTTCCTCAGTCTCAGGTCTACCAGCAAGGATCCACCGATTGCATGCTTCCACCTTTGACTTGCTGAGCCTTGATACATCAAATTTGTGTCTATCAACTGGAGTCTGGAAAGACTTCAGTAGAAGAGAAGCTTTTGCGTACGGTCTCCTCAGACAAACCTTTGCCCCACACAGAAGTGAGGAGTTGAACAAACTTCTGTCTAGAGACTGGTTCTCGTGATGTATGATGTGAGTGCCTGGTCATAATAGTTCTTCAGAGGTGCAAAACACACTTTGTCTGATGGCTGTAGCACATCAGTGCAGTGAGGAGGCAGGAGAACAATACTGATCTGCTTATCTCTTGCCAGTTTCACAGTTTCAAGAGTTGTGTGACTCACATGACCATCATGAATCAGGAGAGTTGGCCTTTTTTCCTTTGTCATTTCAACAAATTTGACGAAGAATTCATGGAATACTTTGGCAGTCATCCACGCATTGTCACTTACACAACAAATTGTTTGATTTGGAGTTGTTCCTGAATCCCCAATCCACTGCTGCATCAGCCGTTTTCCTTTAAACACAATGCAGGTAGGCAGAGCAGAGCCATCAGCACAGATGGCTGCCAGTACAGTTATATTTTGTCTTCCACTGCTAGCAGTCACTCTTATTGTTTGCTGTCTAATAACCCCAAGTGTGTGTGTCTTTGATGAATGAAGAGGAAACGACGTCTCGTCTAGATTGTAGATGTGGCCAGGTTTGTCCTGTAGCTGTAGGTCCTGTACCTCTTTCTCAATTACATCATAAAAACTGTTAATGATGAAAGGATCACTTGTCCTTTCCTTTCTGTCCACCTGCATGGATGTACCCTTTTTCAGTCGTAGCTTATGGCGTTTCATGAATCCACGGGCCCATTCAGTTCCTGGGTAATTGTCTTTAAACTGGTTAAGAACACCAGTTACAACTGTCAGACCCAATTCAAATTTTGCAGCGCAATAGCTAACCGCCTCGCGACATCTAGAAGCAGCTCTCTAACTATTAATACATCACAACTGTCAGTGATGCAAAATTTTTCCCCAAATTTTGGGGTAAAAAATTTGCCGACTGGGTAAAAATTTTGCGGTAAATATTTTGCCCCAATGAGGTGGGGAATTTCTTTGCCCCCCCATAACCTCAAGAGGAGGAGGAGGTGGGGCTTCCTACTCAATATGAGGACCCACCTACCCTTTACAAGCAAAATTATCACCCTAACTTCCAACTTTCAGTTTCGGGGTCAAAGGTGCACACTTAGTTCTCTGAAAAAAATGGAAAATTTTTTACCCCGTAATTCATGAGATGCAAAAGAAACTGTACAACATATGAGCTAACAATAACAGAAATTTGTATCACAACACAATGATTCCCCAATGCAAGACCTATCTGTTGTGAGTCACATGTTGCAAAATAATCATATGGAACGGAGTTATGCATTGTAAAAGTTTTTACCCCTCTTTCTTTGTCAAAATTCCTCCCCCGGTCGAAGATATGTTCCGGGACACCCGCGGATAGTTATTATTACGGGCTGCTCTGTGAGCAAGAGCCCATGCTGACACAAGGTCAGCTTAATCAAAAACAACAACCACCACCGCGGATAGGGCATTGATATTGGTATCCTACACTGAAAACGTTTCAGGGGGTCTCCTGACGGGGACGAGGGGTTGTTTCGCATTATCAAGTCCCGAGTTCTTTTGTTCTTGTAACAAATAACAAGCTCTCTGCTTTTTCTTTCTTAGTATAAGTAGTCTTCATTATTATACAGTCTCGCAACAGCTTTCTTGATCTCGTGGTTAATAAGCTTATTGGAGTACCCGCTGTTTACGAGTACTAGGGATGCTGTCTAATTCTTGATGTGTCTTGCCAGGTGAAGTGAGACAGGGCCAGTCATACTTAAGCCCTGACTGCGGTAATCTTGAATTTTGCAGGACACTCACTTTCGCCATTAATGCACATTCCTAAATCAGTTTTCTTCGTCAAGACAGAAGTCCGGAGGCCGTCTTCTGTCATCAAGAAAGGGAAGCCTGTCGTCTGAGCTGCATTCTATTGTATAATTCAGCACGCTGCACTGCTGGAACGTGCGACGAGGGACTTCGACCTCATCCTCGGTGTCCGCTTGAACGAAGATGTTGATATAACAGGCATATTTCGGGGGCCCTGGATCCGTGCGAACACTCTTTCCTCGACGGTGCCCATGTAGAAATTGGTGAATAAGACAAATAATGGAGATCCCATCGCTACGCAGTCTTTCTGCCTCTACACATGTTCTCGGTGGGAGGAAAAGGGGCCCCTCTTCATACAGATGTACAAGAGGACTCCCAGTGATGACTGGGGAGGGATCGATTCATCCCTACAGACTTGATGAAGGATAAGATCTAGTTTCGTCGACAGGAAGCTCTCTGATATCCTGTCAGACTCCTCCAAGTTTGAACGGCTTTCTCGCAACCCAACTGATGATTATCAAGCGGGATTATCCATGTCTTAATCAACTTGTACTGGTTTCCGGTGAAGGCCAGAATAACATTCAGTTTTGTGTTTTGACCCTTCAAGTTGTTAGGACCGGCTCTCTGTATTTGAGGGACCTACTACAGTTTATATAACTAATAAATCGACCTGGTACAAGAGTGGTACAGATGGTTTAAAATTAGTAGAGCCACGATTTTCCTCAGTCTGTGGCAGCAGAGCCTTAAATATGCAACCCCTAGATTATACAACAAGCTTCCTCTTGAATGAGTCAGATTGAGGATTTCATGTCTTTTCAATAAGAAACTTAAAACCTTTTTGTTTAATCGATGCTATGATAAAGAAGATAAAACTGTGAATTTGGAATTTGCAGTGTGATTAAATACATCCGATAAATAAACTGAGCGCTATTAGTGTAGGCAACGTTGCAGCTAAACCGTGCATCTCTCCCCCCCACCCAGTCCAAGGAGACTTTGAATTAGGTTACCTATATGGTAACTTAAAGAATCATAGAGGGCAACCCGCACCTACTTAGGCTTTGGCAAAACTCCTGAACCATATTCTGACCTTTCACATTCCGTGTAGCTATAGTCTTCGATCGACTGCCGAGTTCCTAGAGGAGATCAAGGATTCCCCTGGCTCTGGCACTATATGGATTCCCCTGATGTGGTGGAATCTCTTTTCATAACTGTTATTACCAAATAATACCACACCGGATACGACCACCGAACAAGACACCCCTGATCAAGAACCACCAGACTACACCAGGCATAACGTCACGATCAAGAACCACCAGACTACACCAGGCATAACGTCACCCAACAGCAACTAGCCAATGACAATTCAGCAAGTAGTGACGTCATGCAACCGCTTCCCCGACCATTTAGAATCTTGGAAGGAGAGGCGCCCTTCCCTTACGACGTTCTGAGCGACGAATGCAGCGTCCACGGTCCGCATACGACCCACCTCTGATCTTGTGCCATCCGCCAACAGGGGATCTGCTAGCAGCTGAGCCAGATGTCCAATCAGAATTCGTCGCAAAGGACCCCATGCTGTGCAACAGACTATAAATACTGTAGGACTCTAGCAAGAACTTCATTATCATAATTATTATATCATGGATGGTAAAAAACCAGGAATTGCAGTAATCCTTCGTGACTTAGGTGCCTTAGGATTGGCATTTTAGGTATTCAGTTTCTGTAGAATGATCCTTGGGCTGCCGCCTTTGCCATATCTGACGACACCACTATTGTACTTGGTGATGCTGCAGTGGATTTTTAACATTTGCAACCTGGTCACAGATGGTCAGATCTTAGTCTGCCGAGTTAATGCTAATACAATTTCAGCTGTTTTCAAGTCGCTTCTGATATGTAGCCTACTTATTATTCTTCTCTATCCTTTAATCTTTATTTACTTTATTTATTTTAGTTCGTTTCTTTCATCTGGGTCTTGTTTGCTCTGTGGTTTTGTGCTGCTTTGGCAATTTACTCACTTTGGGTTTCTGCTTTGCTGGTTGTATTTTGTCTTCTCTCCGGCCAGAAAGTGCAAAAACGTGCTTTTCATTTTTTGTCAGCAGTGGCTCCTCTTCGTCGTATGCGAAGCAGTTGTAGTGTGGAGGTATATTTACTCAATATCGTTTTCCCGTAACATTCACTTTTCTTAGTTTTACCTGAAAGTATCAAGTACTGTGAATACTCTCCCTTGAATTTGCCATATTCTTAAGTAAGTTAGTTGAAAATCCTGAGTTGCCCTAGTTTTGCAAATACTACATCATGGTGTACGTAGTTGGTCTCTCTCTCTCTCTCTCTCTCTCTCTCTCTCTCTCTCTCTCTCTCTATGATAGATATATATATATATATATATATATATATATATATATATATATATATATATATATATATATATATATATATATATATATATATATAATATATATATATATATATATATATATATATATATACTATATATATATATATATATATATATATATATAGATAGAATATAATAAATATATAATATATTATTATATATATATATATATATATATAATATATATATATATATATATTTTATTTTGGCTTGTGCCTTGTATGATAAGGCGCCCTATGAGGTAATGTTAGACTTGCGATAATCTTACGCTAAGTCGGTTGGTATTGCACTTCCATCTTCAATGGAGTGTCTTGGGGTTTGTAGATCACTTACGAAGTCGGGATTATCTTCTTGTTTATGACGACGATGTGTTAAACTCATGATGATTCGGTGAGGAGGTTCTTGTAGAAAACACGAAGTATAAAAATATATATATTCTTCTTAGTTTACATGGTGAAGATCAGGTATGATTGTACAAGTCTTCTAATAACGATAGCTTGATCGCTTCTGCCAATGATGATGGCTAATTCTATTCTCTCTACATGGTAAAGCTTAGGTAAAGAGGTACAGGTCTTCTAATGACGATAGCTATCTCTGTTCTGCCTGTCTACCATCTCTGTTACAAGTTATGAAGGAACAGACAGTAGTTCGAACATATGAACATACAATCAGATGACATAGTTTCATACGAACATACAATCAAAATGAGACGCGCTACAGATCACGTAGGCCGTTTGAATTATAGGTCGCGGTAGTTGTCTCAAGCAGGGAGCTCGGACTAATGTTTATAAACAATTGAATGACTACAGGTGACTGCATGTTATCTTAGCCTACTTTTATTGTATACGTCATCTTTAGCGTCTCTAGTCTGATCACATTCCTGCTAGCAATCTGGTTGACCTCTTTAGTTTTAGTCTTTTATATATATGGACTAACATTCCAGATTTTTATTATGTAAACACTTACATTAGCTCGGTCAGCTACCAAAACCAACTACTGAATATTACTCAAACTTGACTTGCATTTGACTTATAGGAGTGTGATACAGACACTATGTGAATATATAATATATAATATTAATATCATATAGATATATATATATATATATATATATAAAGTAAATAAAAATTCATGGGTGTACATGAATTGATTCAAGTAATAAAATATAAAACAATGATATTGGTAAATAATAGTGATCACGTGATATATACTGATACAGTTTTTCACTTCATCTCATTAAGATACATATGCTACAGAAAATACTAATGTACTATCTGATAATCGCATAGAATGAAGATTAACATGATAAAATCATATTAACTGATAAAAAATTTCATATATGAATTGATAAAATTATTAATGTTTATGCTGATTGATTCGTGATTTTTATGCTAAATGTTATATATCTGATTCATTAATCCATATACTAAACATATATAAACTGCAGATATTGGTAAGATAAAAGGTAACAGATTGAATTAGGGCTACCTGATTTGTTTATACATATGTATATGGATTCATAAAATTAATTCTGATTAATATATGTGCACTTTAAATAGATTCCTATTGCGTACACGCCAAAGATATATTTAGATTCTGTTATTTATGATCATTTATATAATAGATTCCTATTGCGTACACGCAAATGATATATTTCGACTCTGTTATTATGATCATTTATATATATGATACATGATACTTTTATATATTATAGGATACATGACCGAGGTTATACTACCACACATTTAACTAGCGTTCGAACAACTTTTCGTCCATTACACAGTTTCCAGACAACCACCTATAGCCAAATGAAATGGCCAATTTCACAGGGTTAAAACAAGGGGAAAATTTGCCTGGGCGGGTCCAACGTTCTATTTTGCGTCATACTTATTCTCTGCGTCCTAAGCTACGATTACGTTCACGATGAATAAAACTCATCCCACCGCTGCCACCACTTTTAGGGAGGGCTTGTGCCTTGTATGATAAGGCGCCCTATGAGGTAATGTTAGACTTGCGATAATCTTACGCTAAGTCGGTTGGTATTGCACTTCC
>NC_061108.1:30882010-30892010 GCF_015104395.2 Macrobrachium nipponense
TGTGTTATTGGTTTGTTGCTGATTGTTGTTGGGTTTGATATTGGTTGCTTAGGAGTTGTTGTGCTGTGTTTTGTTGAGTTGTATGTGAGTTCCTGTTGGATTATATGTTGTTGTTGTTGTGGTTGTTTGTGGGTGGGGTGTGTGTTGCTTTTTTTGTGTTGGTTGTTTATTTTGTGTTGGTAATTGTTTGTGCTTTGGTCTTTTGTTGTGGTTGTGTTCTTTGGTTGTTGAGTTGTGGTTGTGTTCCTTGTTGGTTTGCTGTGTTGTGGTCCTTGGGTGTTGTTGTTGTTTGAGTTGTTGTGTGGAGTTGTGGTCCTTGGGTGTTGTGTTGTGGGTTGTTTTTCTTGGTTGTGGTCTATGTTGTTGTTGGTATCTCCATGACCTTGACTGGCGGACAGCACAGGATAGCCTGGAGTATCTGGAGTTGGGTAAGTACAGTTGGACACAGGTTTCCCTGGTAACAACCCTTCTTGAGGGACTTCGAAAAAATTATATGGTAACAGTGTTTACTGAGGGGGAGGAAACTCTTCCTCTCTTAGGCAAGAGTTCCATCAATAAGCTCTGGAATTCTTTCAGTGGGAGGAGTCATTAGGTAAGGTAAGAGAAACACACACACACACACACACACATGGAGTAAAAGAAAAAAAAAAGAAATCTGAGCAGGTTATATCACTGTAACTAAGATTACTGTCTCACTTTTAATATAAGTTTGTTTATTAAGATTCCATTTAACTTTCGTCTAAGACGTTATCTTTCCACCAACCGTGTCTGTTATTATATATCGGTCCATATTCATTACGCAATACTTAAAATTTATCAAAATTTAGAGTTATATTGGTATTGGAGAGAATCAGGAACATCATAACAGGATATTTTAACCTTATCACGTAAGCCAAGTTTATACTATCGGTTGCAGTGCGTTTCCTACCAATAATATAATAGGAAGCTATAAAGAGAAGCGCAGCAGCACTTCATTGAACATACTCAAAAACTCAGTGAACGTGTTGAAAGTGTCTGACACCTTAGCTCCTTTCTCTCTCTCTCTCTCTCTCTCTCTCTCCCATATTAGCTAATTTAAAGTGACATGTCATCTAGAAATACCACTGTGCTAAGTATGCAGTTTTGATATGCCATTAACACCCTCTAATCTTGACTAAACTAATATATGCATATATATTTTTTCGGGGGGTCGGGGGGAGTGGTGTCGGGGATTGAGTTCTTGTTGTTAAGCCGTCTTACAGGTTTTGGAATTCTAAAATGTAATTCAAACTGACAAGCTTCTTGCTTTTGCTGTACCGATGTCCTCAGCCTGGTTTTGCTACAACTGAAATGGGTTGGGGCCTAGGGGTAAGGTGGGCCTGTTGCGACCCCGATGAGTGGACGAAGTACTAGATATGCTCGTGGATAGAGAGTATGGCTAACGAAAAGCGCCACTTGAAATATTTTCTTGTTTATCTTTAATGCCTGCGTGTTTTTAGTATTTATCCTAATATTATAGTACTGTAGATTTTCTGAATACAACAACATTTACAAGAAGAATGATTGGGTTAAACTCACTCTCTCTTGTAAATACATATAGAAGAAAAAGAGAGAGAGAGAGAGAGAGAGAGAGAGAAGAGAGAGAGAGAGAGACGATAGAGAGAGAGAGAAGGTGAGAGAGAGAGAGAGAGAGAGAGAGAGAGAGAGAGGGGGAGAGAGAGAGAGAGAGAGAGAGATACTATACGTTACTGAGGAATCAAAATGAAACTACTAGGGACAGAGAAAATTCCACAACGTGTAATGGAAAAGTGGAAGGCCTCCCAAACTGGTGCAAACTTTAACCATTCCCATATGGTAAAACTTAATTCGTTTGCCAATGATAAACAATTGTTGATATTCAGAGGTTTCATGTATTCCATGGTTAGGTTTTTTTATTCCCTCTTGAATATACTGTAGAGATTCATTCCCTAAACGCCGTTCCATACAATAATTATTACATGATATGGATAAACATATCTACTTGGCTTATATTTTCTAATATATTAATTGTGATACATGTTTTAATGTCATACGGACAGAAATTCCTTTCGCTCTTATCATCATTCGTGTGAGGATAAGAGACAGACGTCTCTACTGTTAAACAGCCCCTTCAGTCATTTACCTGTCCATTGTGGAAAGAGCTATTTGGAGAAATGTAGTTTAATGATATTGTCCTAGGGTTCTCTTTTTAGATAATTTTTAAAGAAAAAAATCCAGGATAGCGAAATTCCCTTTAGATTTTGAACTCCATTGAAATATCAAATTCACCTTTCTAATAAATAAATTATAATAATCATGACCTGGAGCTAAACGATATGCATAGGTCTGTTTACGATTTTTTTTACATCATACGACATGGAAGTTCAGCGGAAGCCATGGGGTAATCCAAATATACACTCTCAATTTTTACATTTATTTTTAATATTAATGAGAAGTCCAGCCACCTTCCTTCTAGATCACCTCTTACAATCTGTTAGGCATAGAAGATTCATGGTTTCTGACGATCTGTGGTCGGTTGTGGAAGAGTTTCCATTGTGTTCCCAGAGGTTTGCTTTATAAGTTGATCTGGTCATCTCCCTCTCAGGCTCCCAACATTTTACCCAAATTAGCCTAATATATCTCAGTGAGGTTCATGTCTGTATCCTTACTTGGCCAGTCAAGCAATTGCAGATCCTCTCGACCTTGAAACAGATTCCTGGACTATTCTGGCCGTATGGATGGGGCAGCGGTCGTGAATGAAAATGACAGTAGCAGGTGGGGAGGAATAATTCTGCTGTTGAAGTGAAAGAAGTTAGAAATCCTGAAGAATTTCAATGTATTTTTCACCAGTGAACCTCCACTCTATCCTGGTGATATCATCCATACAATGTAAGAAGATCCAGCCCCATACGCTTACTCTGAAATGCCCATTCCTGGTCACCTCGTAAATGTTTCTTCTGTAGTATCTGAAGGGAAAAAATCTAATTTTTAACAATTTACGCTTTGCTTTTCGTAATACGGAAAATAATGCTATATCGTTTGGGAAAATAAAATGCTAAGTAAGAACCCTTGCAATAAGTTAAGAATGTTTATTCATCTGCAAGGATTAATACTTATAATAGTATTAAGTTTGATCTGCAACGGTCCGTTATGATATGATATTCTTTAATTCAGTAAACAGGCTGTACTCTATAGCTATTATAAGTTTGCCTACGTCATTATTCATAACATTAATAATGCATTTGCTTAATGCCTGAAAGCTGGCCATAGTAGAACTAATGGGGGTTTTCAATGAAGATTTTTTATTTTCACACTTCTCGTGGCAATATAATTTAATTAGCGGAAAAATACATGGTTTATTGACAAAAATGTATTATCTTTTGATTATCAGATAGTACCCTGTTATAATTATTATATCTAACTGTTATTAATGATTATAGAAACTCACCTTATATTACTCGGTCTTCACTTATGTATCCTGCCGTGACTTCTGCTAGTAAAAGACCTTTCGTCACTGCATACGACTCGAGACCGAAATTCCATATCCTCCCCCACAAACTGTTGAACAAAGGCAAGACTATCAGCACGATGCCGTTCGGTGAGAAATTCCTTCTTGGCAGGAATTCTATGAGGTAATCCTGCCTCATCCAGACGTCTTCGCACCGTCATAGCCGAGACATTTAATGCCAGACGTTCACGAATAGCAATAGTATTGGTAAAAGGGCCTTCCTCTGCTGCTCGTCGAATGTCGTCGTTATCCTAACGGGTGGTCTTTCGTGGTGGAGGTCTTCGAACTGAAATACGTAATTAACATTCAGATACCTAGATAATCAAGATTAATTATAGCCTGTTTACTTATGGGAGGGCTATTTGGTATTCTGGGAAGTAAAGAGAAAGAATCACTATTAGAGTTCAACAGGACCAAGGCAACTGTAATTTAGGTTTCATGATTTTACGGGTTTGTAAGGTTTATTGTTTAAAAAATTAATAAATAAATGAAATAAATAAATGCTATCCAAAGTCAGTAATAAGTCCGCCCACCAAACGAACTCTAGAGCTTATTGGTGGAACTCTTGCTAGCAGAGAAGGAGTTCTCCCCCCATCTCCCTCAGTAAACATTGATACCATGTAAGACGGTGTACCAGGCAAACCTGTGTCCAACTGTACATAACAAATGAAAATGAAAACCATTAAATATCGTTTCTAACACCTTTTCGATAGCAGACTTGCTGGCACCAACTCTCTCTTCTTAAGTTCTTGTTTTTGTATAACTGATCCTTTTCAGACGCACTCTGATACTCTGACGTCACAGCAGAATTGTTCATCACCTCTATCCTTAGATTCGGGCCCTGAACAAAGTGAAGCAGTGTGCAAGCTCCGTTTTCCCTCTTCGATGGCGACTCTGGCTCTGAAGATAGGCAAGGGATATGTATCTTTAACATCCAGCTTATTAGAATAGGATAGAGCCAGCGGACTGGTTGCCTGTGGAAGGACATTCGTCCAGATGCAGATGAAGAAGAGTGAGAGGAAAAGTCAAATGCCAAAAGAAAGTCCTTGAGATAGTATGTGTGTACATTGCTATAAACAGGAAGCTCTCGCCAACTTGATCAGTTGGCCTCCTCAGCAAACATAGAAATAATATTACATATATGACAGCGTCTTTATTTTATTACTTCCATTTTTCAAAGATGTTGTCATATTGTCATATATGTAATATTATTTCTATGTTTACTCAGGCTGAAGAGGCCAACTGATCAAGATGGCGAAAGCTTCCTGTATATAGCAATATACACACATACTATTAAGGACTTTCTTTTTCCTTTATTTGTATTCATACTCATATTGAATTCGAAAGAAAGTTCAGTTGAGTGTTAAGCGGATTCCGTTTCGCTTCGCTTGAGCATAAAAACAAAATGCATTTACAGTGAAATTCATATTCAATATAAAAACTTAAACGAGGAAACTAGCTAGAAAATGGAGGCAACAGGTCGAGTTTAAGAGAGAAATTCTGAAATCCCGAAATTTCAGAAACAGTGACGAGGCCATCTGGTCCTTGACACTCAGAGAATGAAAACGAATGTTGTGGTTGTTTGTCTACTTCCTTTTCATGTGATATAAATAAACAATATGTTTTCTGTCGGTGGTTTAAGAGTAATAAATATAGCGAAAGCCTTAGCACAATCCCGAAATACATTCAAGAGAATAACCACCCCCTTTAAATTGTACATTAAAAATAATGAATCTAATAATAGAGTCTAAACTTGAACAGAACTGAACTCCAAGGAATGTGCAATTGCTGGGCATAATGACCAAAAACACACAATATAAAAAGCTTGCTTAGTAAAAGAATTTCACCACAGATCGCGGTAAGTGCGACAAACTGAAGAGAATTTGCTGTTGGTCCTTTTGTAATGAAATTCACAGTCGTTTTTATTCCATAATGATTCCCCTTCTATTATATGAATATTTTATCATTAAGAAAATGCGAGAGAAGAAAAGGACTGGAATAGTCTACTGATTGTTAAGGGAATGACGAGAGGTTAAATCTATACTGTGATTCCCGTCGAGTTTCTACGCATAAATCATATGCAATTCAATATAAGAAGGAAATGAAGTGGCAGGAACTTTTTACCTACCATTCTCCCTCACTGCGATAAACTCAGATTAAACTGACGAAATTGTATTTGACGCTGTCTTAGTGATTTCCCTTTTCCATTTCTGTTTCGCTTCGTTACTTTCATTGCTTTCCTTTTCCTCTTCACGAATTGTTCATTGCTCATAGTAGCGTATATAGCAATTAGATCTCTCTCTCTCTCTCTCTCTCTCTCTCTCTCTCTCTCTCTCTCTCTCTCTCTCTGTAATTCCTTTTTCGCAATGGTCTCAAACGGAGCACCATCGACCGGGACTATGCTAATGAAGAGAATAAGGCAGGGGGCGTTTTCTCCGACGCTTGGGCGAACACGCACACGCGGCCACAGGTGCACAGACTCTGCGCTTGTTAATTCTTTTGTTTCCTTATTTCGTTTAAGACTCGTCTAATATATAGAGAATTTCAGTCAAGCAATCCATTTGAACTGCGTCGTTTTTGGCTGCTTGGTATTTTAATGAACCTGTAAATGTTTAGCTTGTTTGACTTCCTTTTGTCGGGGTGAAAAGTCAACTTGATCAAGATCTTCCACTTTTTCAGTTGGTGGAAAAGTCTCCCGATCTGAGAGATCATGATCAGTCCTTCCACTCTTCACCATCGACATGTCTGAAAAACACGGCACGAACACACGAGTCATAAATACGCATGTCATTTGCACATATGTAATGAACATACTTCGGTAACGCATTGGATATATTTCACAAAAAGGTTGAAAAGAAGTCAATGATCGTGAGCTCAAACGATCTTCGGCAAATGCTGGTTAATCGTATAAAGCACTTACTAGAACTATCAATGATTCGTGGACTTGTATTCAACTTGTTTGTGATGTGAGTGCGATGATTTGGCGACGTGTGTTAATGACATGTTTGACTGTAGTGTTGGAGCACCCTTGCTTGATCGAAAAATTTTTTTGATAACTTTGACATGCTCACGAGAAGTTTGATTTAATCGAACGTGGGCATAATCAGACATTAGGCTACTTCAATATATAATAAACAGGTTTGTGACGTACACTAAAGGATAACCACCGAAAGTTCCGTGACTAACTTTAACTCAGACTAACATGTTCTTAATTCGTGTGAAGGTAACGTGATTACACCATGTCCACGAACTTTGATATTATTTTAGCAAATTCTAGGTAACTAGTGTGATTGATTCAATTCTCTCGAGACAAAATAATCAAAGTTTTTCAAGTCCCGCACAAACAAAAATTGCCATGGTCCTAACTAGTCCTAAGAAAAAGTACAGAACCTATCCCGAGTTCACAGACGAACCAAGTTTAAGAAGACTTGCAGAGCCTTAGACGAATTATTGAAAAGCTTTATTCCTAATGATTTATAAGTTAAACGAGTTGTTAACATTTTACAAACTGATAGTTTTGCACTGCGATATGTAGAAACTGGATATTTCTGCTAAGTATGTTTTTTTTTTAACAATGTAGTTGGACCTGTTTTATTGTTATTTGTGACCTCATAATAAAAAGAAACAGATGCACACACATTATAATATATATATATAATATATATATATATTATATTATATGGTTATAATATATATAATATATATATCATATCTATATCATATTACGATTATGTATATTATATATAATATATATATATACATTAATAATAATATATATAATATATATATATATAGTATATATATCTATTACATTATGTATATATATATCTATATATATATATATATATATATATATATATATATATTACATTATGTATATATATATATATATATGTATGTATGTATATGAAGAAACGTTGCAACTCAAACTATGCAAATAAACTTATCCTTGATTGCACCTGAGTGTAGAAATGGCTTCTCTTTATGGGAAAATTTTCTTCATTTGAAGTGATAATAGAAAATTAAGGGAGATCGAATTATATCATAGCCAGATCTACAGAATCGCCTGTTGCAAGAATTAAGTGATAGCCACAGACATTCCATGATTAAATAATGACCAAAATATTATCTAGTGTATAAGATTAAATCATATTAAATTAATTAAAGAGGCGATGTCCTAGGTTGCTAATTGGTTAGAGTATGGAATGATCTCAGTAGTTTCCTAGATTATCAGTTACTTGTGGAAATAAATGAATTCAGTGAATATTCTAAAATATAAATTGGGTGTGGAACGAACAACCCTCAGTGATATCCTAAAATGTATATTGTTGTGGAACCGAATTAATTCAGTGATGACAACGCAAATGGTTGTGCTATTATTATAATATCAGTAATGTTCTATGGCGCAAATTAGCCGTGGAATGAAATGATTTCATTGATGCTCTCAAACGTAAACTGTCTGCAGCAGCACCCACTTTGTCCGATGTATATCCAAGTTTAGTAGCAAGGTAACAGTGGCTGTACGTTTCTTAATTGGCATGACGCCTTGCCTGGGATATAACTGAATGGAACAGCCGTTTGCCCTGAGCATCATCTGGGGCGAGTCCCTCACCTAATGAAGAGGGGACGATCTCCTGCTTCTCTAGAGCTTCAGAGGAAATAAAAATGTCTGGTGTGAGTATAAAAAAAGGTTAAAACTTCGCAGAAGTTTCCTCTGCACAATCGAGTTTTCTGTACAACGTATAATGCTGTATAAAAGTATTAGTATCAGCTACGACCCGTAGCACTTCAGTTGCTCCCCAGATGCAGTATAGTAAGGACGCGTGAAACGCCTCCGAAAAGCGCTGCCAGACGCACGATCCATGGCTAACTTTCTCCTTAAACATAATAAAAACTACTGAGGCTAAAGGGTAGCAGTTTGGTATGTTTGATGATTGGATGGTGGATGATCAATGCAAACATTTGCAGCCCCGCAGCCTCAGTAGTTTTTAAGATCTGAAGGCTGACAGAAAAAGCGCGGACGGACAGACAAAGCCATCACAGTAGTTTTCTTTTACTGAAAACTAAAAAAAAAAGTGTTTATTCTCTGAAGTGACCCTTTTCTGTCTGTTTTCCAAGAAGAGTCATGGTATTGTCTGTGAGGTTTTTGTGACACTGCATAAATAGTTTTAGTATTACGATTTAAATCGCTCATTCCCTTTGCCTGTTAAGAAGCTCGTCGTTATCCGAATACGCGATGCCGAAATATCTTATTTTCTTGCAAAAGAAAGACAACCTACAACCCATTCACTCTCATATTTACCTTTCTATTTCGTAGGTTCGATACTTTTTTTTTTATAAAATGAAACTCATACAACTATTATAAACAATACTGTACCCATCTCCGTCTTAAAGTAATAATGGAAATCTCATTAACACACTTGTTTTATATAATGACTAAATTTTATATATAAACTCCCGCCACTAAAAAAAATCAGCTGGTCACTTTACCGGCGTTCATCCTCTTGCCTCTCTCAAAGACAGGGATCACGAACTTGTTAAATACTTAACTTTCTCATGGCAAAAAAGTTACCCCGAATCTTTGTTAATGAAGTTGAGGTCACCGGCGAGACTTTCGACAGATCTTCTTTTGCCCCGAATGCTTTAATGAGGCGGTCTAGGGAGAATGAAGAAACTATCAATTCGTGACCAGAAATGTCATGGGTATCTTAGTTAATTAAAAATGATTGAATTATACACGTCAATGTAATAAAAATAATGCGAGTAGCTTCCCATTTTAAGTTCCCGAATAAGAAGGAAATTATTAATTACTTTGTGATATCCAGAAAATCATCAATAAATGCCCAATAGACTAACATTTAATAATTTAATAAGCAAGAAAGAAGGTAGGATGTTGTGACCTCCATAAATATTAACATTTCCAAATCACAGGAAACTTGGTCACTACATAAAAAAAAATATTTTGGTTTAGAAAGGAAGGGGAGGTGGGGGGGGAGGGAATTCTATAATATCATGTAATTAATTTTCTTGACAGCTTGCTTATACAATCCACGATTGATATTTAAGTGATTTATATATATCTTGAATGGAATGGAATAATATTCAGTAAACTGAATAACAGAAATATATTCAGTGTTACTAAAGTATCCTTGTATCATGGATAATTAAACAAATAAAGTAGCCACTCTCAAGCAGAACTATTGCAGGGAGAGCTGAGAAAAATTGTGTAGCAAAAAGTGCATCTAAATAAACCACAAAGCTTTCAACGCACATAACGAATAAAGTAGAAACAACTTTGTCGTTATATGACGCCAACAGAAAAGATAGGTATCCTATAGAATGAGTAGAAATGAGTTTATAATACCACCAAGACTCGAACTTTTTATTACCACGCCCCCTCTAAGAGTTGGTCCTTCCCTCCGCGGCCACCCTGCATCTGTGAGGAAAATTCTCTCCCAGATTTAAAGTAAAATAAAAATAAAAAAAGAGAGAAAG
>NC_061108.1:30902010-30924510 GCF_015104395.2 Macrobrachium nipponense
TGACTTTTTCCTGTGACTTTTTATACCTGTGATTTTTTTTTTACCTGGCACCTTGTCAACAATATCACTGGAAGAATATCACCTGCATCTGTTATTGTTGATAACTCTGTCCAACTGGAAAAAGAGTTGATGAGGAGTTATGAAGAGGGGTGGCATCAAAGTTTTCACAAGTCACTCACAAATCTAGTGGTAACTATGTCTATATCTAGGAAGAAGGTCAGTGTTGATGTTAAAGTACATGACACATCACTGATCTATTCCAGGGTACTATGTTTATATAAAGTTCCAGGCACTGATATGAAGGATGCACTGGGCCATGGACTTGCCAGTGTTCCAGCATCGATGTTTGATGAATCTAGCAATATGCGTCTCACAAAATCTGAATCCACACTGAAGACAAAACTTCAAGTTAAGCTCACAGATCGTAAATCTGTTCCTCCAGATGCAATAGTTCTAGATAGATGTGTTATTCTGTGGGTAGTCCACTGGGATTCCCATGGAATTGTTCATGACTATACAAAAATTATTGTAGAGTACATTATGTACTCACCTTCAAGAATGCCGAACAATATTTAACCTTTGATATATACTATGGCTAAACAACATTCAAGGAAACTACTCAGACATCACGAGCTAGAAATAAAGCCAGCCGACAACATAAGCTTACCATGATAACACCACTCCCATCTCACTGTTACAGAGAGAAGCTTCGGCCAATCAATCCTATCTGTGAATATTTTCGAGAGATGAATGACCTATCACGTCAAAGCAGAAGACTGCTGGTAGTTACTGGACCTGAACCAACTCCAACTGAGATCTGTAATGCATAAGAAAGAGATCTGATCTTCGTACAACACACGAGGAAGCAGATGTGGTCATCATTCAACAGGTCATTCATCTGTCTAGTTCTGGTAAACACTGTATATGTGTCATTGCTGATAACAGCGATTGTTTGTTTTGCTACTTCACTACTACAAAACAAAGCTCGCATGCAATCTAGTAATGACTGGTTCAAGTTTTAAAAAAAAAAAATGTGTCGACATAAAAAGGCCCACAGTGAGAAGCCACTATAATATTCTCGGACAATGGTTTGAACTGCTTCATGTGCTTTTCAGGATTGTGACAGGTGTGGTTCTAGTTTGAGGGGGAATTCGGGAAATAAACAGTTCTAAAGGTCATGCTCTCAACTTCACCAGCATTCAATTAGAATCATGTTATGGATTCCGAAATTTCCAAAAAGTCCCCCCAATATGACATCTCTTCGATACATGGTTTGGAGAAACAAGATGGCCGATCACAAGCCCAATTCTGCTCCAAATCTAAGGGTACTGCCTCCTTTTAAAGAAGCATTTGAACTACTTGTGTATAGAACCCACCTGCAAGATGTAACTTGGAGATGTGCATTTGAGGCTGATCCACCTGTACTTCATTATGTGCATTATAGCTTGTGGCACATAATCACTGACACAAACAAACTGGAACCAGCCGCCTTCCCATCAGACGTATCACCTGTTCTTTTATCAGTGCTAAAAATGATTAAATGTGGATGTGCATCATTACACTGTTGTTCCACTGCATGCTGCAGCTGCTCCAGTGCTTGTATTTCATGTTCTATGTTTTGTGCCTGCAGCAACGCAAAGAGGGAATGTAAAAATCCTCGCTCAATTTCTGCTTCCAGGGAAGAGAATTATGACGAATATGTCTAAGGTGATGATGCTGATGCAGGCAGAATTACGGTGGATTCATTCGGTAGCGACTAGACATAAAATTGAAGAATTATCCCTATAATTTCGTAGTACCGTATTGTATTTTATTGAATCTAATATATGAACAATTGTATAATATAATGTTGATACTTATCTTTGACCTCATATGGGATTTCGAGAAATATTGGCTTTATACTTGACAAAGATTTGTGATGTTTGGCCTCATTAATTATAATATAGTCTGAAAATAATGAAAATATGATAATTTGGAATGCACGATTGTATCCCTTGTCTACCAAAACATACATTTTGCTGCCAAATTCAAGTCTCTATATTCATTAGAAACACGAATATAATTAAATTTAGTTTTTTTTAATAGCTACCAGCCGCCATTTTGAATTTCATTAATAAAATATTTTCCCCGGGGTGCAAGTATTGCAGCAGGTTGTTATATCGTAAGTAGGTTCGAATCTACCTGAAAGAAAGAAAAGAAAAAAAACATAAAACATCTGTTATATGACAAAACAAGGTTTGGTGATTTTCCATTGGCCTATTAAGTAATGCCTACATTGCACCGACTGAGGTGCACTGACGGCACTACCCACTTACGGGGAATTTTAAAATTAGACAAATAAATAAACAAGTGAAGAAACGTTAGTAAACTATGAATACTCATTCGTTGTAACACATCATAAGAACGTAATTCTTAAAATGAAAACAGATTAGTATTAAACATTTTAATGAAACAGAGAAAAACAATATTAGGCCTATGTATATCTCAACTTTGAAATGAAAAACAATGATTAACTCAACACAACTATCTTTCCATGGAACCATTCCTTCATTCATAAGATATTCAATAAACTTTATGAAAGTCCTTTGAGCAAAATTTAAACTTTCAATAGATTCACATGGAAGTACTGAATTAGTTTTTTCAGCCACTTTCACTAGACGTCTTACTGGACAAGCCGATCACAGCCAGAGCATTGTGTGTTGACGCCATGCCTGCTACGGAGGACTGAAGAAAAAGACTGGATCGTTAGTGGTGAGGGCATAACCGGCGCCCTTTACATGTAAAATTGGTTGCGTATACAAAATACCGTGAAAGAATAGTAACCTACATGAGAGAGACTTTTCAAAAAGATCTCGATGCGTTAAACAACGTAGGCATTGAGTCAGAACGGGTAATATATTAAGTTGGTTTATTCCCTTGAAAATCAAAAGACACCTTAACTTGTGATGACACTGCAAAAAAGAAAGTTATAAAGACTTCGATAGTTAAAAGTAAAGCACAGAAATTTCTAATCCAGGGAATGTACAACTGGACATTTACTGTTAGAATTATGTGCGAGTTCTAAACATTTGTCTTGGATCACACAAACACACACACAAATTTATATATATACATATATATACGTATATATATAAACGTATATATACATATATATATATATATATATATATATATATATATATCTTTTGATGAGTTAACTCAGATTTATAACATATGGAAATGTAATATATTACAATCATTCATGTGTTTGGCACAATGTAATATTTCACTAATCATGGAAAAAATCCTAATCAACAGGGCATTGGTCCTTTTCTGTTTCTAAATGAGCGTGTTTTGTTTGTCATTTCACAGCTCATCTATTTGCCACTTCTGTTGAAGTACGAACCTTCATCAATTATTTGTTGCGTGTGAACACATACAGGTGTTTATATTCATTTACGCTATAAATAGTTTTACAAAGTAATCAGACGGTCACCAGCTTGTAATGACTAACAGACAAAAGTACGTCGATCAAACTAATTTTTAACTCATATCCTTTATAGATCAAAGGTTATTGGCCATTGTATGGGATGAAAATAATGATTGAAAGATAATTTAAAAGTCATATGCGCCCTTTATGTATAATGAGGTAATCAACTGAAACCCTTTAATAATTTATCAATGTTTAGATTGCAGATTTAGGTAATATTGAGTTAGATAGAGTATCGTACAGAATACAGGACGTGTAAATTGGTTGTATCCATCCTCGGATGCATAATTATTTTGAGACCGGCCCGCTTGCCAATTTGATCATTATGTGAACTGGTAATCGAACATCGGACATCGTGTGGAGAGTTTTGGGATCGAACCATCAATACCGTTAAACTCATCCGTCGATGGCTGTAGCAATAAAAAAGGACAACATTTCCAAAGTACCTTGCCATATAAGGATTACGTTAACTTTATTTTACAATTATGACCTCATCATTTTATGTTTTTGTACTCATTTTCATCAGAGTTCATGTTTCTCCTTTCAGTATGCTTGTGTGGACTTTCTATACAACTAGTTAAAATATGCCTATACACACTTTTGCCTGTGAAAGGCACACACGTCCCTTTCATGAACTCCCGATATTAATGAAAATCGTTCGCATATCGTAGAATATAAAAAAGGTATTATTATCATTGATCTTAATGAATCGCTGAGAATTTCCGTTACCCGGTCTAAAGATTTGCTTATCTCCTGAGTCTACAGAACCGAAACTGCCTTGACAGTTGACACCCCTGAGACGATGTGACCGGTCGACTTGGAGTGTCGCTACTTGTCTCTAGTCTCGACTCTCTACTTGGGCCCAGTAGTGGCTGAGAGCCCGATGCGAGAGGGTGTGCGCCAGTCTTTCCCCCGGGTGCTATTGTGAGGGCTCTGTCGTTTAGTGGGAGGTTGTGGGACCTACTAAATTTGTCTTATGGTGGGAAATGACGAAGTTTATTTTTGAAGTGTCCGTGTCGGATTCGAGTTCGTTCTTTGAGAAATGCTGATTTTTATTACGGACCGTTTGTGAGTGACTGAAAATTTTTTTTAGTAGGCACATGGGTCCGGTAGTGTTTCATTGATTGTTAGTATTTACGTGTCCATTATTGTGAGCTGGTATGAACCAGTCATTTGCGCTTGATAGACTCGTCATCATTTAATGAATTGCCCTATCAATAAGTGTTTTCCCGTGATAGTTCGTCACTCGCTATTGATTATCTGTTATGTAGAATAATACACGTAGGCCTGTTCCTTAAATCTTAGATGTCTATCAAGGAATTTACATCATTTTAATCTCTCGTCCTGCACATCAGAGTAGGCTATATAAGTCACCCGCGAATCGCCGTTTATTAATAGTAGTCGTTTTCGCTTCTGCATGGTAATGTGAATTGCTCTAGTACTGTGCTGCAGTGTTCATTTGAAGATAAAGTTAGTGTATCGTTACTGATGAATTAGTGTGATAATTGTCTACATATCAAGAGTTCTAAGTACATAGGCCTAGGGATTATTGCTCCACTGGGTCGGGCGAGACTACATGATCACTTGTTGATTATTTGCTGTGTAGGGACGCCAACTCTCGCTGTTCCTAACCACATCCAAAGCTGCTCCTACCATCTAGTTTTTAAGGTAAGGCAAGTTTCCTCTGTGTTATGAATATTTATTGCTGTCTAATTCCCAAATCATTTGTAAATGGTGTTGTATTGTATAGGTTTTGTAATTAACTCCTCAAGAGTCTCGGAACAAGAGTGTGACATTGTTTTGTTTGTGGTAGCTACCTGATCTTCTTGGGGGAGTTATTTACATTTTCAAATGTGAACAGATTAATGTGATCAATTTACGGTGAACAAATTTCTGTTTCTTCTGATGTGCCACTGATAATGACATCAGATGTTACTGATGTTGTCACAAGGACTCAGTCGTTACATCGGGTGATAATTAATGTAATTGTAATCTAGCCATACTGTTATTACGATTAATTTCAGTAATGAGTTTATCAAATATAATGTTATTCTATAGGAAAACGATAGAACATCGGTAAGTTTGGCTGAAAACGGCAATAGCTAATGTTATAGACCTAGCCTTTTTACAAAACGAATTAGAAGATTGATTCGTTCCAATTATAGTATAAAGTCAAAACGTTAAAGGCATCAGTTAATCTTGGCACCATTAGACTAATTTGAATTACACAGCAGTCTGTTGGCGGGGGGAGGGGGTGGAGGGAGCAGGTGTTGGATTCGTCAAGTAATATACTCTGTTTTTTTTTCATTTGTCCATCCGCCTGTAGTGTTTTTGTATGGTAACACTGCGTCCCGGGCCTTTGATAGTTACGCTATGTGTAAGTTTTAGGTAAATACAAGGATATCTGGGTGTACATTTGCAACTGAAAAGTGTTTTAATAATTTACTGTATGCGAATTACACCGTTAATATTCGAAATAGGGTAGTATTATAATCGTTGAATGTAAGGTAAATGTAACTATCTAAAGCCCGGGACGCAGTGTTACCATACAAAAACACCACAGGCGGATGGACAGATGAAAAAAACAGTGTGTAGTGGCAAACATGGGTGTCTTCACTTTCGTCGTCACTATAGGCGGCTGTTTGTGAACTTCGTGATCAAAGTGTAAAAAAGATGGCAGTAAATGTGTCCGTGACAATACCTTTACGCATTCGGATATATTTTTCATTTAACTTTCTGGCCATTTCGAACGCTATGTTACCCAGGTTTACGTGTGGCTATTATGGTCTACATTTTTTACGTTCACTAAAATTACTCTCTCTTACACACACACACACAAATATGTATATATATATATATATATATATATATGTGTGTGTGTGTGTGTGTGTGTGTGTGTGTGTGTGTGTGTGTGTATGTATATAGCGTGTGCTATGTGTAGGCCTAGTATGTACTATGTCTGTGTGTATCCAGTAAAGGTCGCCTTAAGTTGGAATTTAGTGAAAGACTAGGAAAAGACCAATCAAAAAATGAAAATGGGTAGTCTGAATAAGGATTGGAAATAAATAAATAAAATTTCACTTGAATGGTACGATCACTTGGGTACGATCTGCATTGGTTTGCTGACTTGAATACGGTATGACAAGGAAACCGTAGCATCCATATGGAATTTTAATTTATTTGATTACCAAAACTTATTCAGCCTACCCAATTTACGATTGACCTTTTTCTAGTCTTTCACTCAGTTCCAAGATAGACGGCCCAAATTTACTGGATACACATAAGGTTACACGCATACTTATACGTATATAGGCCCACTCATACACTATTTGTGTGTGCGTGTATATATTATGTATAATATATGTGTATAATATATGTATAATATATATGTATAATATATATGTATAATATATATATGTATAATATATATGTATATATATATATATATATATATATATATATATATATATATATATATATATATATATATATATGTGTGTGTGTGTGTGTGTAATATATATATATACATACATACATATATGTGCGTGTGTGTGTGTGGTTAGCTGGGGCTGTATTTTAGTGACCATAAAAGATATAGCCCATAACAACCATGCGTAAAGCTGAGTAACGTTTAGGAATCAGATGGCAGGATAGGGTCTGAACTAATACCATATGGGAATTTATGGAAGTTCCATGCACAGTCGAGATAATGATGAAAGGGAAATAGTGGTAGCTAGTGGTAGTCTAGACATGTTAATTGGACTACCCTTGGGAAGATGAATACTTTTTTGCTGCTTAATTAATTAATTAATTTTTTTACTGCTTTTGCAAACAAATCGCTTTTGAGTTCTGCTGTGTGGAGAAACCCCAAAACGATTATTGAACAATTATGGAGGAACATTTGACGATTTGTCTGGACAATACTATTGATACAAGTTGAAGTCGTCATTAACCCACCTGTTGAGGCGAGATGAGGACCACGCTGGGAGACATACTATCGGGATGGAGGTTCAAGGAAGAAGAAGACGAGGGCGACCAAGAAAGTGATGGAAGGACTGTGTGAGAGGAGACTTACATGAGAAGGGAATTTTTCCTGTGATTCATAATTCTGTATTAATGTTTGTTTTTAGGTTTAGTTGGGGTGTGTTTAGGTTTAGTGAGGGTGTGTTTAGGTTTAGTGGGGATTTGTTTAGGTTTAGCAAGGAGTGTGGTTATGTTTAGTGAGGGTGTGTGTTTAGGTTTAGTGGGGATGTGTTTACTAGGTTTAGCGGTGGGTGTTATGTTTAGGTCTAGTAAGGTTGTGTTTAGGGGTGTGTTAATATTTAGAGGGTGGCATGTTTAGGTTTAGTAGGTGTGTGTAAAGTTTTAGCAGGGGTGTGTATAGTTTTAGTAAGGTTGTGTTTAGGTTTAGTGTGGGTGTGTATTTAGGTTTAGTGGGGATGTCTTTAGGCTTAGCAGGTGGTGTGTTTAGGTTTAGTGGGTAGTGTGTTTAGGTTAATTGGGGGCTATGCTTAGGTTCATTGGGGTTGTTTCAGTTAAGTGGGGGGCCAGTGTATTTAAGTTTCACAGGGTACAAATGAGAAAGTCACCATAGTAATACCTGAATAAAAGGGACAGTCAGAATAGTAATGCCTGGATAAAAGGGACAGTCAGCACAGTAATGCCTGGATAAAAGGGACAGTCAGCTCAGTAATTTCTGGATAAAAGGGACAGACAGGACAGTAATATCTGGGTAAATGGAACAGTCACTACGTTACTATACCTTACCTTACCAGTGTGCCATATCCTCCAGGACGTTGGCAACCATGGATCTCCACTCCTGTCTGTCACCTGTAGCTCTTTCAGCTGCACTGCGGTTGTCACTCTCACCAAAGCATCCAAGTTTTTCTCTCTTGGTCTTCCCCTCCCTCTTCTACACTCTATCATTCCAGTCAGTGCCAGACTCTCCATACCACCACTCATTGTGTGGCCAAAGAACTCATACTGCCTTTTGCGAACCGCTTGCATAAGTTGTCTATTTTCCCCAACCATGATCATTACTGCATCATTTGTCAAGCTAGTTGTCCAAGGTACATTCATCATTCTCCTCCACAACCACATTTCCATTGCTTCCAGACTCTCTATCAATCCTTGACACATAGTCCAACTCTCAACACCATATAATAATGTTGACCAAATGTAGGTTTTCATCAAATTCTTTCTTGCGGATTTGATCAGTTGCTGTGCATATTGGTTATCCACATAGAGTTGAGTTTATTTGCAATTATTGTTATGGTCTTCACTGCCATCTCCTTAACTGCCCATAACATCTCAATTGTCTCACCATCTTCCACGACTGCCTTTCCTCTTTTCATTTCCTTCACTGCAAATCCAACTTCACTCTCCAAAATACTGATACCTTGGGCATCAGTACTACTATCTATTTCTTCGGGCGTATCATTATCCTCGAACAAATCAGTCCCTGATATACTTACTCCACCTTAACAAAACTGTTTCCATCTCCATCACTAATGTTCCGTCCTTCTTTCTCTCTGTAATGTTAGTTTTCCATTTACGTTTATGGGTCATTTCACTTATATTTTGCATTATGATTTCTTTTGCCGAGTTGCTCTACCTCTTCACACTGTTCATCTACCCACTGCGCTTTCCTTTTGTTGCATTCTCTATGTATTTCTCTGTTCAAAACTGTATACTGCTCTTCATCTCTTCCCTTTACCTGCCTTCTTCTGTCCATCATATCTAATATTTATTCAGCCATCCATGGATTTCTTTTACCGCCTCCTGGTTCTGTTAGTCCCTTTTCATTGGCGCCTGCAAAGGCACACCATCTCTCTTCTGCATCGTTCTCTGCCATCTCATCCTCCAAAACTGCATAAGTTTCTCACCTCTATTGCGTATTTTTCTGTCACTTCCCTATTATTACCCAGTAAGGCTATATTTCTCTTTGGTTTATACTTTGGTTTTGTTACATTTTTCAACTTGAATCTTAAAGTTGCGACCACAGGGCCATGATCACTGTTGATGTCAGCACCTGGATGAAAGGGACAGTCAGCACAGTAATATCTGGATAAATTGGACAGCCACCACATTAATACCTGGAGAAATGGGACTGCCACCTCAGTCATATTTGGAGGAAATGGAAAGTCACCACAGTAATACCTGAATAAAAGGGATAGTCAGTACAGCAATACCTGCATAAAAAGCAGGTAGCACAGTCATACCTGGATAAATGGGACAGTCACCACAGTAATACCTGGATAAAAGGGACAGTGAGCATAATATCTGATTCTTGGATAAAATGGACAGACGGTGCAATAATACCTGGATAAATGGGACAGTCGCCACTGTAATGTCTGACTAAAAGGGACAGTCAGCATAGAATTCTTGTATAAAAGGGACAGACGGTACAGTAATACCTGGATAAAATGGGACAGTCATCACAGTAACTATGCCACCTAGATAAAAGGTACAGTCAGTACAGTAATATCTGGATAAATGGGACAGCCACAATAGTAATACCTAGATAAATGGGACAGTCACCCCAGTAATATCAGGATGAAATGGACAGCTACCGCAATAATATATGGAGAAAAGGGACAATCAGCACTGTAATACCTGGATGAAAGGGACAGACAGAACAGCAATGGGACAGCCACTACAGTACAGAATTACCTGGGGGGACAGTCACCATAGTAATGTCTTTATAAAATGGACAATCACCACAGTAATACCTGGATAAAAGGGACAGGTAGCACAGTAATACCTGGCTAAATAGTACAGTCACCACATTAATACCTGGATAAAAGGGACAGTCACCACAATAATGCCCGTATAAAATGGACAGTCAGCACAGGAATTCTTGGGTAAAAGGGAAAATTACCACAGTAACATCCAGATAAATGGGGCAGTCACTACAGTAATAACTGGATAAAAGGGACAGTGACTATAATAATACCTGGATAAATTGGACAGTCACAACATTAACATTTCGATAAAATGGACATTCTGTACAGTATGCTGTGGATAGTACAGAGTCAGCACAAGGAGGTGCAAGAAATTTTTTGAGTCTTTCAGAGATTTCCTGGGCAGCGATGGGTGGTCAGCTAATGTATGAATATGTATATATATATGTATATATATATATATATATATATATATATATATATATATATATATATAAGTCATATCACATTACCGTGATTCATATACATATATCGAGCTACAAATGTCCTTCAATATCTAATTCACTCTACCTCGGAATTAATATATTTTCATATATGTTTAACCGAAGGGGAATTTTCTAGACGATAATAGAATTGCCGGCCGACGGGCACAAACCATCGACATCTTCAATTTCAGGACTGGCAGTGAAGCGGTGGCGGGGTGGGCTAAGGCTTCACTGCCAGTCCTGGAATTGAAGATGTCGATGGTTCGTTCCCGTCGGCCGAACCATGACACGTGACATCCCAGCGTAAATATATTTTATTCTACTCTAAACTTTATTTGCTACGTTCAGCAGAGGACTAACACATTTCAAATAAACAGTTTTATCTGATGTCTAACAGCGTCATATCATTCTGCAAGAAGGGAAATGTTACAGGAGCTGAAATCTTGCGCATATATATGTGTTGGATTTTCAACGCCAAAGACCCGTCTTGTAAGTTTCCAAAGTCCTGAATACTGTGAAATTAGGAATACTTTCACCGAGATTTTAAAAATCAGAATGCTATGAACTATACTAATTTAGAGGGGAATCATTTTTGTTATAGGGTAAAATATGGCGCGCTTACTTTTTAAAAATGCACGCCCATTACTACTTTATATACACACATTTATTTACACACACATTGCATATATATATATATATATATATATATATATATATATATATATTTTATATAGATATAATATATATATATATATATTTATATATATATATGTATAATATATATATATATATATACTATATATATATATATATATATATATATATATATATATATATATATATATATATATGTGCAGAAGCCAGGTACTATGTCGTACCTCAAGTAAATGGGGATACCATCCACAATGAAGTAAAATCCTCTTGTAGTTTAAAATATATATTTCTTGTACAGGATTAAAGCTTTCGACCATCAACTGTGGTCTTGTTCAACTAAAATGTGATATGTCACCTCAAGGAACTAACAAGTAAGAGCACAACATTTGAAAAAACAACGGTTAGGTAACAAGCTAGTTTATATTATGAATGATCAGGCGGTTGGAGCCCTCGTTCTTTCCAGAATTCGTTGACAATAGAAACATTCCCCCACGAAGATCAAGACGAATTCTGGAAAGAACGAGGGCTCAACCGCCTGATCATTCAAAATATATAAACTAGCTGTTACCTAACCGTTGTTTGTTCAAATGTTTGTGCTCTTACTTGTTAGTTCCTTGAGGTGACATATCACATTTTTAGTGACAAGACCACAGTTGATGGTCGAAAGCTTTAATACCTGTACAAGAAATATATATTTAAACTACAAGAGGATTTTTTACTTCATTGTAGATTGTATCCCCATATATATATATTATATATATATATATATATATATGTATTATATATATATATATATAATATATATATATATATATATACATACATACATATATACGCATACGTGTGTATATAAAGTATCGTAAGTGGCGTGTATGTTTAAAAAGTAAGCGCGCCATATTTACCCTATAAAAATGATTCCCCTCTAAATTAGTATAGTTCATAGCATTCTGATTTTTAAAATCTCTGTGAAAGTATTCCTCATTTCACAGTATTCCGGACTTTGGAAACTTACAAGACGGGTCTTTGGCGTTGAAAATCCAACACTTATATATGGGCAAGATTTCAGCTCCTGGTAACATTTCCCTTTTGCAGAATGATATGACGCTGTTAGACATCAGATAAAACTGTTTATTTGAAATGTGCTAATTCTCTGCTGAACGTAGCAAATAAAGTTTAGGGGAGTAAATTATGTTTATGCTGGGATGTCACGTATTATAATCACTCGGTATAACTGATTTTTCCTAAAATTGGTCAACTGAAACTACATTCTCGAATTCCTCACCCTTATCCCAAACACAAGCTGTCGGAAGTACTGTAGCAGAACCAGTTCTAATCATTATATATATATATCTATATACATATATATCTATATATATATATATATATATATACATATATATATATACATATACATATACATATATATACATATACATATATATATATATATATATATATTATATATTTATATATATCATATATATATATACTATATATATATATATGTATATATAGTATATATATATATATATATATATATATGTTTCTTGTAATTGTGTAATTTTATTATTATTTTGTGCTTTTGCTTTGCAATTTTAATGTAACTTATAGTTAATTATGTAATTTTATTTTGTTTTATTTTTGCTTTGTAACTTATGTTACTTCATGATTTTAAGTATAACTAACTATTCCATTATAGATTGCCCGATGACGGAGGAATGTAAATCTCCGAAACTAGTCGCCAATAAAGATGCTCTTCATTCAAGCCTTGGTTTGAACATTTATTATTCGTCTCCGATTTCCATGGAACTCTTCTATTGCTGATATATATATTATTATGACCCTTGTGGGGCCGTGGTGCAAGTTCTTAAAGCACCAGGAAAGATGAGGGCAGTAATACAGTGTTCAATAAATAAAGGTCAATGGAGACGAAAACACGAGAGAAAACTTAACAATATTTATTACACAAAGCAATAGAAATTAACAACAGTCAGCCTTGTGACTACAGGACTAATATGCAGTCCTTAAAATAAATCCAGTAGGATTGCCTAACTTCTAAAACTGCATCCCTAAAACAGTACAAAAATAACGTAAGGAGTAAATAAAGGGCCCAAATAACCTACCTATAACTAAATAAGGTTAGGAAGGAAGGAGTAGACATACAGAAAGAAAACACTTAAATTCCTACCTAATATTATAAAGCTAAACTTAACATTAACACCCTAGGATAGGGGCAAATAAAATGTTCTTATATGAGAACTTCAAAAATAATGAAACTACAGAAAAGCTCCTCACAGTTTATAGAGGGAACAAAGGGTTACACCCACACTTGTTGGCATCCAAAGGTGCTAGGCTGAGGGTCATAGCACTGGGGGAAGTCTGACACGGTATCACGGCAAGCTACCAGGTACGGCGTCACTCGTCAGGTCACCGCTAGCGGAGGGAGTTCTGGAGCACAGGTAGCAACAGGGGTATAATAATAATAGTGCCTCCTTGAAATAAATACCAAACGGATATTACCTGTTCACAGACTCCCTACATGCCTCCTCGGGCCACAATGCCCCCACAACTGCCGCACTGGTGAAGACGACGTCCTGGAGGATGCAGAGGCGCCCTTCCTGCGTCCACTCGGCCGGGAATAATTCCTCTGCGTCGTCCTGAGCCCGCAGGAAGTCCACACCTCACTCAAACACTAGCCTAGGGTAGGCTACAATAGCTCAGAACGCCATGGGTGGCACAGGAACTGAGCCCACAGCACAAAAGGTAATCCAGGTAATCCAAGCAGCTTAAGTGTGGGAGGCATGCAAGTCAGGCCCGTACTGACTAGAGGAGGAACCTTATCCTCCGAAGAAAACTTTTGTCTCCAAGGACGAACACAGTAAAATCAGGAGATGAAACTGCCAGTCAACACTCCAGAGTCCATGGCAGCTCTCACCAACACCAAAAAGAAACAATAGATGGAGTTAGGAGTGAACTTTTTACACATTCCAATGCCGGGGAGTAGGCCACTAAACGTCTTAAGCAACACAGCCTTGTCACAAGAAAAACCAAACTTAACCTTAAATAAATTAACAATTAAAAGAAAATCACAAGGCTGAGACTAAAATAAAATTAATGACAAATACGTTAATACCTGATACCTTCCTCCCCGAAGGAAAAAAAAAAATTTTGAATAATAAAGCAAAAAAAAATTTTTTTTTTTAAATGGAAGACTTGTAAAAAGAACACATTAAAGACTATTTATTAATTAGACTCAGAGTACGTAACAAAATTACAAAAACCTGAAACAGAAGGACAGTTAATCTGGAATATAATATACAAACCAAATATATACATATAAATCTTACCATATGCAACCCAAACCAACATGGGCAAAAACACCTCAGCAAAGAAAACCTTAAAGACTAAGAAACAAACCTATCTAGCTAAAACTAAATAAAGTTCAGACACACACTTTAGCCTACCACACACACACAGCACCACTCCAAATGTCGTAGTATAACACCGCTATAAAGAAACTACCAACAGGACTGAATCCAATAAGAGATCAAAAATACCAATCACATAAAGAACTCACAAGCAACTGGCGTGGTCGCCTACAAGACAAAGTTATGTTTCGAAAGGATAACTTATTAAACTTAACCTACATAGGAAACGCACAAGAACAAACAAAATTATACTACACTGAATAATTTTTTCATACCACCAAATTTGAGAAACGAGCAGGGCAGCGCATGAGGAGGGGTAGGCAAAACATACTTAAGTAGTCCTGGATAGGGCATCAGGAATCTTATTTTCCGAGCCTTTCACGTGCTTAATAATCAAATTAAACTCTTGTAGAAAAAGCGCCCATTGCAAAATCCTTTGGTTGGCTCCTTTCATCCGTTCGATGAACACCAGCGGGTTGTGATCTGTCCAGATTTCCACGGGAAAAGAAAAATTTGTTACATAAGGTTTAGTGAGTCAAAGATCGAACCAAGGAAAGAGCTTCTTTTTCAATTGTTGAGTACCGCCTTTCAGCTGCCAACAACTTCTTGCTGAAGTAAGATACCGGATG
The DNA here is from genome assembly GCF_015104395.2 of Macrobrachium nipponense. Classification (NCBI taxonomy): domain Eukaryota; kingdom Metazoa; phylum Arthropoda; class Malacostraca; order Decapoda; family Palaemonidae; genus Macrobrachium; species Macrobrachium nipponense. The sequence continues at coordinate 30,917,359 of NC_061108.1, forward strand.
AACTTCACCGCTTTCCTTCCTTCGGGATTGAGACTGTTCCAGATTCTCCCTGGCAAACTTCCAGGCATTCAACATCCTAGACCTTAAGTCTTCCACCAACCCTCCAACTTTTGCTTCCCCCTTCCGGCTGAATTTTAGCATCTCAAACATAATTTCCAACGGTCCTCGAACTGTGTGCCCAAATACCAACTCTAAAGGAGCTACACCTGTAGAAGAGTTAGGGTGATTTCTAATAGCGAAGAGGGCAAAAGGGAGGACTTTGTCCCATTCGCTATCAGAATCATAACAAAGTTTCTTAAGTACAGACTTGAGGGTTTGATGAAACCTTTCCACCACACCTTGACTCTCCGGATGATAAGGTACGCTGGTAATGTGCTGAATGGCCAGTTCAGCACATTTGCCCCTAAATACCTTACTCGTGAAATTCGTTCCACAGTCGGTCTGAATTACACGAGGAAGACCATATCTGGAAAAGAAATCAATTAACTTTTCAAAAACAAACTTTGAAGTAATACGCCTCATAGGTATAGCTTCAGGAAAACGAGAGGCTCTATCCATGATAGTTAGTAAATATACATAACCAGTTTTAGTCTTGGGTAAAGGACCCACCACATCAATAACCAACTCTGAAAAAGGCTCCCCTATGGCCGGTATGGGATGCAATGGGGCTTTAGGAATACCCTGGTTCGGCTTCCCCATGACTTGACAAGTTTCGCACTCTCGGATGAACTGTTTTACACTCATTTTCATTCCAGGCCACCAGAAATATCTAGCCAAACTGTGGAAAGTTTTCGACATGCCCAAATGACCTGAAAAGAAATTTGTGTGAGCCAATTCCAACGCAGATTTTCTGAACTGAGACGGCACTATGATCTGTTCAACACTACCAATTTTATTTACATCATCAGTGGCAGGACGACTAAACCTGTATAAAAGACCTTTTACAATACCAAACTTAGGCTTAGTTAGATCCTCGACATCACCCAAATCAAAATTAAATTAATCTTTCTGAGCTTTAATAAAAGCAGCTCTGTCACAATCAAAGTTAAAAGGACTAACTACATTACTTCCACTACTCTCTACTGACCCGGGTCTTTCTACATCTAACTCTACACTACTTAATATGAAATCATCATCATTATCTTCAAGTAAATTAGCAGCTCTTGCTGCGGACCGAGTAGTTACAGCCACGGGACTGGCATTAACGGACAATATAGGGAACAGCTCCCGACCTTCCCCATCCAGCATGTCATTCCCCAGGATACCATCAATTCCAGGGATAGGCAGACTATCCACCACAGCCAACTCAGTTATCTGATCATATCCTGGAAAAGGCAAGTGGACATTAGCCAAAGGAGCAGACACCACTGAATCTGGGAAACCTCCCAACACTACAAAATTACCAGTATATTTAGTACCACTATTTAAAGTAGTCTTCAAAATCAACGACCGGGCAGAACCGGTGTCCCTAAGAAACTTAACCTGGACAACACAGTTATCACAAATCAACTTTCCAGGCCATACATATTTATCAAACTCGAGTCACAATTGAGCTTTAGGAACATCTTTGACCTTACTACCTACACTACTACTGTCTACTACAGATCTGTCTACAGCACTATTTCCGTTAAACCTATCAGGAATTACAGCCACAGGACTTTGACCATTACGTTCCAGGTAATATCGACGAGCATGGCATTGGCTTTGGAAATGCCCCGGTTTGTTGCACCAATAGCAAGTTCCTCGACGACCTGAACCTCTGTTTTCATTATTATTAGACCTGGTAGTACCTGCATTAGGGTAACCCCTATTAACAAAAACTCTAGGGGGAGGAGACCCTCCTTGGACTCTACTCATATCCCTACCACCTGAAACAGAATTAGGGTTAACATTATTTTTAGGGGTATGGGGAATCGACAAAGAGGCTTCTCTCCTACCAACACTGGGGGCGCGAGGCGAAGGGTTATTCAAAATTTCATACTTGAAATTTCCACTACCAGACCGATGATTCAACACATACTCATCCGCTAACTGAGCGGCACTACTCACTTTAGTAGCCTTCACCTCCTCTAGGTGTACCCTCAACTCCCTGCTACAGGCTTTCTTAAATTCTTCAAGGAGCAGAAGTTCGCGTAACGCAGCAAAAGTGACAACCTGCCGACTCTTTAACCAGTCGTTGAACTGTTCCTCCTTGATGCGGGCAAACTCAACAAAGGACTGTGCAGGGTGTTTAGTGTAATTACGAAACCTGAGGCGATAGGCCTCAGGGACCAGGTCATACGTTTTCAAAACCAAGCTCTTAACTTTTTGATAGTCCCGAGCTACTCCCTCCTCCAAGGCATTATATACCCGAATTGCCTTGCCAATCAACCTACACTGGATAAGAACTGTCCCCATCTCTGTGGGCCAAGACAATCGGGTAGCCACACGCTCAAACGCCTTAAAGAACTCTGGGACGTTCTTCTCATCAAACATAGGCACTAATTTAAGTGCCGCACCTAAATTAAATTTCTCTTTATCCTCTACCTTTGGTGAGCTAGCCATATTTGCTCTCTGTAGCCTAGCCATTTCCAAATTTAAGTTTACCATCTCCCTCTCATGATGCCTTGCCCTCTCGTTTTCCTCAAACTCAATTTTACGCAACTCTATGCGTTTACATATTAACTTAAATTCTCTGTCTTCCTTAGATTCACCCAAAAACATTAGAAAGGGGGGACAGGTTCCACTGATACAGAATTAAAGAGGCAAAAAAGGATTATTAGATAAATTCCCACTACCTTTAAGGGGACCTTCGGGAAAGTTTGCAGGACCTTCATATAGGGTACTGATACGAGGAGGATCCTCAAACAAGGTTAGACCAGCTGCCACACTCACATTGTCTCTATCCATATCCACACTCCCTTCACTAACACTTCCTAAATCATCCTCCCTATCGCTAACCAAATGCTCTGCGTCAGCCATGTCCTGACTAACCTTACTCCTGATTAATGACAAAACTTCCTTCTTTGAGTCCGAAGACTTCACCACAATACCCAACCACCGTGCACAGTCTATTAAAAGTTTCTTACTCAAAACCGGGCAGATGCTTCAAACAATCAGCCGACCCCAAAAACTCTGCCGGATCAAAAGTAAATTCCTCCATCATGCAAAATTAGATAATTCGGGGGGGAAGGCAACACTACCCAAAAAGGTAACAAATACTGAAGCACTCACTCGAGTGCCGCTCCACAGACCCAATTACTGAACACCCTGAGCTCTCGATCCTGTCACGGTCGCCAATTATTACGACCCTTGTGGGGCCGTGGTGCAAGTTCTTAAAGCACCAGGAAAGAGAGGGCAGTAATACAGTGTCCAATAAATAAAGGTCAATGGAGACGAAAACAAGAGAGAAAACTTAACAATATTTATTACACAAAGCAATAGAAATTAACAACAGCCAACCTTGTGACTACAGGACTAATATGCAGTCCTTAAAATAAATCCAGTAGGATTGCCTAACTTCTAAAACTGCATCCCTAAAACAGTACAAAAATAACGTAAGGAGTAAATAAAGGGCCCAAATAAACCTACCTATAACTAAATAAGGTTAGGAAGGAAGGAGTAGACATACAGAAAGGAAAACACTTAAACTTCCTAACCTAATATTATAAAGCTAAACTTAACATTAACACCCTAGGATAGGGGCAAATAAAATGTTCTTATATGAGAACTTCAAAAATAATGAAACCACAGAAAAGCTCCTCACAGTTTATAGAGGGAACAAAGGGTTACACCCACACTTGTTGGCATCCAAAGGTGCTAGGCTGAGGGTCATAGCACTGGGGGAAGTCTGACACGGTATCACGGCAAGCTACCAGGTACGGCGTCACTCGTCAGGTCACCGCTAGCGGAGGGAGTTCTGGAGCACAGGTAGCAACAGGGGTATAATAATAATATGCCTCCCTGAAATAAATACCAAAACGGATATTACCTGTTCACAGACTCCCTACATGCCTCCTCGGGCCACAATGCCCCCACAACTGCCGCACTGGTGAAGAAGACGTCCTGGAGATGCAGAGGCGCCCTTCCTGCGTCCACTCGGCCGGGAATAATTCCTCTGCGTCGTCCTGAGCCCGCAGGAAGTCCACACTCACTCAAACACTAGCCTAGGGTAGGCTACAATAGCTCAGAACGCCAGGTGGGGTGGCACAGGAACTGAGCCCACAGCACAAAAGGTAATCCAGGTAATCCAAGCAGCTTAAGTGTGGGAGGCATGCAAGTCAGGCCCGTACTGACTAGAGGAGGAACCTTATCCTCCGAAGAAAACGGTGTCTCCAAGGACGAACACGTAAAATAGGAGATGAAAATGCCCAGTCAACACTCCAGAAGTCATGGCCGCCTCTCACAACACCAAAAAGAAAACAATAGAGTGGAGTTAGGAGTGAACTTTTTATACATTCCAATGCCGGTGGAGTAGGCCAATAAAAGTCTTAAGCAACACAGCCTTTTCACAAAGAAAACCAAACTTTAAACCTTAAATAAATAACAATAAAAGAAAATCACAAGGCTGAGACTTAAAAAATAAAATAATGACAATTACGTTAAACCTGATAATATATATATACATATATATATATATAATATATAAATATATTTATCTATATATATATATATATAATATCGCACATTGAGGTTATATGAAATATAACAGAAAACACATATAGTATATATATTTCATACTGTACGTACCATATATTTCATACTTTACATACAAATCTATATATATATATATATATATATTATATATATATATATATATATATATATAATATGAATGATATATATATATATATATTAATTATATGTATATATTATAGTTTCATATTATGTATATATATACACATATACCTATATTAACAGACACACGTTACATACATCAAATGTATGCTTGTTTATGTGTGCATTGAATTTTCATGTATTAATATTTTTATGGTTTCTGGCATATCGTTTTTGATCGATGGGTTTAAAGTGGTATGAATTATCCTCATTGGTTATGTATATGTAAAAGTACATTTTTTTTACTACATATAGGGATATTTTGTTGCAGCACTAAACTGACGCCCTCCACGACTATACGTATGTAATATAAACAAAACTTTGGAAACATATTTGGTACACATTGGTCCCTGTGACCTGAGATTAAGCTTATCTGCGTTTGATTTGGCATTTTAGTTTATTGCTTGGCTTATCTCAGCCTTAGCGACAGTGGACCAGTTTATGTATAAATAAGGTGAGTGAACTGAACAATATCGACGTACTTTGACAATGGGGCGTTCTTTTTTTTTTTCGTAGGAGAATAAACTAATCCTGCTTTTAGACGGTTCAACATTATATGGTCATTTGATACACACACACACACACACACACACACACACACACACATATATATATATATATATATATATATATATATATATATGTGTGTGTGTGTGTGTGTGTGTGTGTGTGTGCCCTTCCTTCCATTTGAGAGTCCTTGGTTCGAGCCTGACATGAGTCAGAAATTTATGTTTTACACGTGACCGTGTTAATGATATATATACATTCACATACACACGCACACATATATGCTATTATACTATATGTGTTAATACATACGCAGACAACAGACAGGCTGGTGGGTAATTTACATTTAGTTATTCACTATGGACATTTTGTTTAAAATGTTGACTTTTTTGTTGAAGAAAACTGCGTTCTGTAAAGCACAATCCAAGCATCTTCAGCAAAAATGATAGGCACATAACTAATGAATACGTGTATGAAGATATGATAGGATTTGGATGAGGGAAAAATATTTGTAGAAATGATAGGGAACGAGCCTCTAGCACAAGCTTGTATTATCTACCTACTATATGTATATTATAATAATAAAATCCGAGTGTATCTTTCTTGTTTGTCCGCCCTGGGTAGGGGCCGGGGTAGGTAGGTGATCGGGAGGGTAGGGGAGAAAAAGCACATCCACCCTCCTCCTGCAAACTCGTTTGTCTGGCCTGGGTGGGGACGGGGTAGGTAGGGGATCAGGAGTTTAGAGGCGATAAGACATCCGCGATCCTCCTGCAAATCTGTTTGTCCGGCCCGGCTTGGGGGCGGGGTCGGGAGAAGATCAGGAGGGTAGGGGAGACATGACGGGCAGCGCTGATTTTCGGTGCAGGGTAACGCGCGCTATCAAGCTCGTTTAGAAATTGTGCAGACGTAAACTAAATTAGCCAATTGCACAACACTATCATTTGAGTCTTATGCGCATGTATGTCTTTGCGTATGCACTTTATCAAATATGTCCCTCCGTATGTGTTTCCCTTTATCAATGCTTTTATGCGGAAACCACTGGGACAGGCTACCTAATGCCATCGCCTGTGCATTTCACTTGCCTTAAGCTTTTTTTTTAATAATTATTTTTTTTTCTCAAAGACTAGTCGGAACAGTATGAGAATTTGACAGAGCCTGATTCACAACCTGCCGTAATTTTTGTTAGCACTGTGCAATGCGTAGTGGTCAAGGTTGACAGAAATGAATGGGTGGAAATCAGTAAAAAGAGTGGGGTTTCCTTGGTAGAATGGAACAATATATGTTGGGGAAAACGGAAGAGTGATTCTTTGATTGATTGTGGCTACTAAAACTGGCGTCACAGCATCTAACTAGGTTATTGACGCTGGAAACGGGTAGAAATATTCCAAAGTTTGTAATGAGAGGGAGGGAAACTTTTTGAACAGCGTTAATCCGAGAAGTACAAGTAGATATATTCTATTAGTTTATGGTTCGGTATATCATCGTTTTTGCTTTCCGGAACTAGGCCGGTGCATGAAAGATGAATATTAGAGGCTTAATGTTTTTTGTCTTTTGCTTTTTGGGTTCACGTCTTCTGATGTGGAATTGCATGGGAGCGGAACAGCGAAGAAGCTATGAAAGTGTAATGCAAATTTCTTAGAAAACTTTTATCTTTAGTTCAAATCAGTGGCTCGTTTATATTCAGATCGCTGTGCAAAGTTGTCCTCTGTTATCATATCAGGCATCAGGAAAAGATTTGCTTATTGTGCATATTGCAATGAGAGGAGAGAGAGAGAGAGAGAGAGAGAGAGAGAGAGAGAGAGAGAGAGAGAGCTCTGTTGGATTAATTTA
>NC_061108.1:30929510-30939737 GCF_015104395.2 Macrobrachium nipponense
CCAGACTGTTTTGGAGCAATGTGAAAATAAACTGTATTGATGAGAGATATATAGAGATTAAATTACATTTTAATTTACAGGGAATTTAATGTAGAGTAACCAAAGAACCCAGTAGAACTTGTGTCTTGGATTCGTTGAACTTCGCTTAGTGACGGGATCCGCTTTCATATTTCGTATCATGATGAAATTTGAGAGGGGAAAGACATCATAATTGTCTGTGAACGGCAATGTATGGCAAAGTTACTGAATTAAATAAAAAGTAAAAAATTGAAGGAATAAATGACTTAATGAGCGTCACAGACTCCAAATGGATAAAGATGGAATGTCAACCAATGGAAGTCGAATTTAATCATCCTTCACCAAGTTCATCCAGTAAGACACAAGAAACACTCATCTCTCCACTACAATGGAGCATCATAATAGGCGGGCTTCATTCTCTTCATCATGTTCGTACATTTAAGAGGCGTGACATGCTGTCAGGTGCATTGCCTCTTATGTATTGATCATTCTCAGATCGGCACACTCAGACCTCCCTAACCTCCGCCGCAACTCATATTTCTCATATTATCGGGGAAGTTGAACGGGGTTAAGACTCCTCAGTTTATCATTCCTTATGGTTTTACTCTTGTACCTTCACGACTGGGCTTGTGTCGTTAAAGTTTGCTTCTTTTTTTTTTTTTTTTTACCACGGGAAAAGCACCCTGACACTGACCTTTGCAAATGAAACGAGTGAATCTTTTACGCTATTAATGCAATAACCACTGACTAAAAGTGATCTGTTGAATTTGACTGCGCATACAAATGTAAGAAATATAGATCTGTGTGCGACTGTACGTTTATGTAGAGAGAGAGAGAGAGAGAGAGAGAGAGAGAGAGAGAGAGAGAGATGACGGGATGTGGGAGGGAGGGGTCTAAACTTTTTGGTAGTATTTAGATGCAAATAAGATTAATTATATTCTGTGATCAAGGAATAGCGCTTTTCTCTTGACTAAAAATGGAAATTTATAATGGCAACAGAAGCAGAAAAGGCTCGAGAATAAAGTCAGTCTTTCAAAGGATAATGAGCTGCCAGTTTGAATGTCTCTTTCAGTTTGTGGCAGTTAGCCGTGATTCATGATTAAAGAAGCTTTTAGAAAATTGGTTTCATGTTTTGTGATTATTGAAGAAACTAAAATTTATGAAGACTTTAAATCTATCTATACATACATACATACATATTAATAATCACAAAAATATGCACGTGATTTGTTTATCAACTGAAACTACAAGAAAAAGCTTGAAAAGAAACGGCTGAGTGCCAAGGACTTTCGTGTAATTAACTTATCGTCGGTTTGTGCCCGATGTATTAATTACACGAAAGTACTTGGCACACTGCCATTGCTTTTCAAGCCTCCTATGTGGTTTCAGCTGATACATAGATATACATATACATATACAGAGTCCGCCAAAAGAAATGTATAAATACACGAGCAAAAGAAAAACTTGTACTGTTGTACGATATGTTTTCCAATAGATGGCATCGCCCTCCAGATTGATGTCTGCATTTTTGGTTTGGCGGACTGTATATATACACACATATATATATATATCTATATATATATATATATATATATATATATATATATATATGTATGTATGTAAGTATATGTAATATATATATATATATTGTATATATAGTATATATATATATATATAATATATATATATATATATATATATATATATTATATATATAGATATATATAGATATATGTGTGTGTGTGTGTGTGTGTTTGTGAGACATATACAAATATTTTTTATTGCCAATATTTTGTTAAGAGAAACTCTTGTCTTCTGGGTCTAGATGTGTTATGTTCAGTCCCTCAGTCTTGAGGGTCTTCTTATACGTGGTCACGGGGTGGATCTGTGATATTAATCCCTGTTGGCCGTTTGATGTCATTTGGTGGTGTTCCTTATCCCTGGGGAGTTTCTTTTGCTGGAAAGATTATTACATCCCCTGAGTATCTTTTTTTTTTTTTTTTTTTTTTATAATTTAGTGACACTAATTAATTTTCTGTTAATAGGTTCAAGATAAGGTAGGATTTGTTTCTGGAAGTGGAAATGCTGGTAATGTTATCTCCTTCGATTATTCATCTGTCTTATTTCACTGCATTTATAAGGAATTTTGTGCCCTCCAAACACATTGGCTTTAATGGTTTTAAATGGTTTTAACCAGCGATGCGTGACTACTACCTTGTATACTTCGTTGTAAATAACGTCTTCTATGTGTACAGATAATTATGTAACTAGATATATGTGTGTTTCCTCCACATAAGATTTAATGCAATCAAGAATTCTCAATGCTCCGTTTTAATGGTTTTAGCCGTAACCGGAGTGCGGAGAAGACATAGGTCCGAATGCTTGTCAGGGTAAGTGTCCTCATGTCTATTTACCTTTGGGTTTAAATTATTCCAAATGTATGATTATCAGTCAAGGCAGATATAACTCGATCCATTAATTTCAAAAGAAATATGATAAACGTAATGAATTTTCAGAAGGTAGTTGACATGGGACGTAAGCAGTGGTGTGAGCCTACCTTAATAGATAAACAAGATTTGTAAACAGTTTACTGCTCCCTTTTTCCCCGCGCTTGTCAGGCGTCAATATGTAGTTTTCATCTGTTTACATATTCGTTTGTTCTGTCACTTATGTTGTAAGTTTCCACTGCTGTGTATCAGTTCTCCTGAAGACGTATGAGATAAAGGCGAAATCGGTCAGAATTTAAACCGAGCGTTTGGTTGCGATTTATCAGTATATATATATATATATATATATATATATATATATATATATATATATATATACACACATATACATGTATATCATATGTACATATATTCAGCTGGTCACTTGTAGCAGATATGTTTGTATTTTTTTTTCATACTAGCGGTGTTCATTAAGCTTCCGACTTTTTGACAATTCGAGTATTCCAGCGAGATATAGTAAGCTTGAAGACCTCCTCCCACGTGGCAGGAGGATTCCAACTTATGCTATGAAAAGTGATATAAGTCTGATTTATTTTGTGATATATTACTAAATATATATATATATATGATATATATATATATATATATATATATATATATATATATATATATATATATATTATATGTATGTATTATATTGGTGAAATCAGCGGTGATCTGAACCCTCCAGCCATATAGGCTAGTAATCCCCCGAGTAAGGTTCTGCTTTAAAATCGCATCATTAGGTGTTGATGTGACCATGCCACCTTTAGTGCAACTCTGCTGTTTTCTTTTCAACCGCCAAAGTGAGAAAAAGCATTTTAATTGACGTTCTTGTAAACGGAATAAAAGGTTGTCCATGTTGCTTTCAAGAGTAGTACCCCGAATTTTACCATTTTGTACACGTGGGATTAATTAGTTTCTTTTCTTTTATTTTATTTTTTTGTGTGCTGTTTGAGCTTTGTGCCCGTGGAGCCACCGTCGTTAATGTTTTGTTTTTGTTTTGTTGAGAAAATGTGATCTAACAGTTTGGAATGATTTGCGATTAACTGAAAAAATATAAACGATTTTATCGAATGAAAGGTAATATGGCAACTTTTCCTAGAAAATAATGTTGCTGGACCATTACAAATTGACATTTTGTATCATTTCTAATTACATTTTTGTCTAACTTTCTTCGGCAATTTTTATCGGCGATATAGCTATGTATTATTTCTTCCTTCCCTGTAACATTCTCCCAACTTTATTTTATTACTTTAATAAGATTGCTCGTTTCCTACAGTTTCATGTTATAAGATTTTTCGGTACATTTGTTTTAATGAACGCCCATCCCCATATCCCAAATATAGGTACCGTTATCCTTCTTATAATCTTAAACATTCCTTTATCTTGTATTTCGTTAATATATACGTATCAGTGAGACTGCTATCACCTACGATAGCATAAAATTTGGGTACTTTTCAAGTCTTCAGCTTTTTTATCCCATTATAATGTTTGTAGTCATTAATCATACAGTAAGAGCAATGTCTACGATTTCCATGAATGATCATAGTTGTCAACTAATCTCAAGGTAATCTTTAACGTCAATGTTGGAATTCATAAAAGATGATAAATCTTCGTTCGTTGACATGATGCATCGGATATCTTCACAGGTTCGTTGATCTTTAAATTCTTCCCATTTTATTGCTATAATTTTTAACATATCACATTTATGTACTTCTCTTATTTAAACGCTGTATATTTGAACTTCCCACCGAGATTCTTTCCACTGCATCCAAAAACAGACCCTGTCAGTTCATGGAATCAACCTTAGAAATTCTCAGATTCGTTCATGTGCTCGTTCCTCAGTGGTTCACTTAACATGATTTCTTTAGCATACTTCTCATAAATTTCTTTTCCCTCCTGCGTGTTAGATTGGTTCAATTTTATAGTGGTGTTCCTTCTTCTAGAGGTGCTCATAAAAGTATTATAACTAAGATCTCAAATGGTGTAGATTTAAGTACTAATATATATATATATATACTATATATATATATATATAATCATATATATATATATATATATATATATTCATTTGTCACTTCATATTTGTTATTTTCATTTGAAGGTTACTACACTGTTTTTTTTAACTTTATATATAGCTTATGACATATCCTATTTGTACTTTAGTAAATTCATTGCTCTACTCTCTTTCTGTTTCGCAAAAGCTATTCTATCGACATATCAAAACTGAGATTGGTCTGCCTCCAAAGGTAACGTTAGGTTATCGTAGGTGTCAAATGAGAGTATTGTTTATATCAAGTGCCAGAAGTAAGACTGGGCAGACTTCGATATTGATTTGTGCATATTAGCATCAAGTAATAATAATAATAATAACTAATAATAAATAATAATAATAAGTAATAAATAATAAAGATAATAATTGTCATCATCATCATTATACGAGAGCCAAGCAAGCCCATAAATATTTTGCTCATGTATTTACAAATACTGAATTGGTGCACCATTAGCATGTTTTGTATTACTTATATATATATATATATATATATATATATATATATATATATGTATATATATATATATATATATAATATATATATATATATATATATATATATATATATATATATATATATTACGCCACCATCTGCTCTTAATGTAAAACAGTTTTTCAAAGTTAATTAAAAGACATTTTGATTTTTGCAATAATGAAGGCGTTTCATTGCAGTTGCAATTACAATAACAATAAGAAGAAAATGAAAAGAATTGCAGCGAGGAACAGAGTATTGAAGATAATAACTCGAAATATGTCGGAGAACGCGTAACACCGCTAATGTAAACGCAACCCTTCTTAGTACAGTTTTACGTGGTAGGTCTAGTCAGCTTCCATATCACCTGGAAATATAAGTTTTAGAGACTACACAGTTTATGGTAGCCTTCATTATTTAATAAAATTTTGTTATGTAATCAGTGTTCTGGGCTCGTCAGGTGAACATTTTTTTAGGGTACAACCAACAGAACTTCCGATCTACTTTCTATTTTTTATCCATCTCAAAACATAACGCAATTTTCTTTGAGCGATAGGTACCCTTCCAGTCAAAAAAGGTAAAAGTAAACAAAAATACTAAAATATATCAGCAACTATCGGAAAATATTTCTTGGGTAGACAGACAAACTGGTATGGACGATTGTACAATCATTTACCCATTTCGTTGGCGGAAATAATGATAATGATAAAGGTTGAATGATTTTCTCCCTTTCATTAGAAAAAACCTTATTCCTTAATTAACTTGCATTGAAATTTAGCTTTCAATTTCATACTGCGAGAAGGCCCTCAGAAGGTATTCCTTTTGGCATTTCCCCAATGACAAGATTACTATTGAAACCTCCCCTAGGGATCTCCCTCTTCCAAAGGCACCAACCACCTACAAGGTCTTTTGGATTCAACTCGTGGTGCTTTCGTCTTAAGTGAAAGTGCTTGCAGTGGTTAATGTGGTGGGATTTGCTGCAAAAGGGGAAGTTAGGGAGAGTGAGGCGGGTGGGGGTGGGGGAAGGGGTGGATGGCCGGAGAGCTAGGGGGGTTGCGAGTCATTGAAAGCCAGTGGGGGAAGGAAGACTGAAGATTAGGAGAGGAGATCAGATTGAATCAGCGTCTTCTTTCATTTCGGCGAGTCAAGATTATCTGTTTAGCTTGGAAAAAATTATTTTTAAGTAAAAGATGGTTTTTGTGACTATATTTTATGCTGGAAGTAAACCCTCTTGTAAACTTGTTTTATTAAAAGTAATTGATGCCTCAGCTGCGTTAATTTTATAAAGGTTCTCAATTTTTCTAATTATTGATTTCTCGTTGTTGCTTAAACTGGTGAGCAACGCACCGAAGGTTGGCATGTCTCAATTAGGTAATTGTCAAAGTCGATTTTAATTTGATTAAAATGCTGAGGGCGGTAGCCATATTTTCAGGGTATGTCCCGTAGAGTTTATTAAAGGTAAAATTCAATTCGATTCGTTTCATGGGGCCCTGACGTTTCGTCTGAGACTCCAGACATCTTCTTAGGTGGAGGTAGGCGATGGACTGAAGTGAGAGAGTTGTTGTTGAAGATTAAGCCAGCCTTGTGCTGGCATGGGATCTTGCCCTTGGAGTAGCCTGTAGCTGGATTATCTGTAAAGATACAAATACAGTTTCTGGTGGTTTAAAGTGAGAGGGCGAGTCCGTCTGCTTTTATAGTGGCGGTGCAGTAGGGGGCTTCATGCCGCTGCTTTTTCATTGGCTAATGAATGGCGAGCTGCTTTACAATTGGCTGCCTGGCTGCGTTGGCTGAAACCAGTTCCCGAGCACATGCTCAACAGGTGTGCCGATCTTCTCAGCTGCATGGCGATAAAGCCCCTATAAAAGCCGACGGACTCACCCTCTCACTTCAACCCATCACCTACCTCCGCTTAAGAGGATGTGCGGAGTCTCAGACGAAATGTCGTGCGGAGTCTCAGACGAAATGTCGTGGCCCCACAAAAAGGAATCGAATTGAATTTTACCTTTAATAAACTCTACAGGATATACCCTGAAAATTTTACTACCACCCCCAGCATTATAATAAAATTAAAATCGACTTTGACAATTACCTGTTTGAGACATGCCAGCCTTCAGTGCGTTGCTCACCAGTTTAAGCAACAACGAGAAAACAATAATTAGAAAAGTAGAGAAGAACTTTAATAAAATTAACGCAGCTGAGGCAGCAATTACTTTTAATAAAACATGCATATATTTTACTTTTTCTTTTTGAACGAATTGTTACTCATCTTCTTGCACAACCTGTATTCCCGATTCGTTTAACTTATTAAATTGTATTCATTATGGAACAAAGTATGTTAAAGTAACTATAATTTCTTCGACCATGGTGTCTATATCTTACATGTCATAAATGCACAATGAATTTTTCTAATTATGTTACCTTGGAGAAAATTTTCAGTTCTGTGACTTGGTTCTATATTTTAATCATACTACTTACACATGGAAGGTTGTCAGATTGATATGAAAAGCATAGGCTGTTCTGCCCTTTTTTTCTTTTTATATTCCTTACTGTCCCTGAATTGATAATGTACATCATATACTGAAAAATCGAACAGCTTTTAGTAAGATTTTCGATTATGAGGACTTTTGAGTTTAATTTTCCAAGGGTTTAATTTTCCAAGGAATTTCAAATTTTTGCATATGAAGTCTGAATTTGGTGTTCTTGCCTTTTATATAAGAGACATAAGTTACTGATTTCTGTCCTTTACCTATGTCGATATTATAAATATATACACACACACACACACACACATATATATATATATATATATATATATATATATATATATGTGTGTGTGTGTGTGTGTATGTATATATATTATATATATCTATATAAAATGTATGTATGTATGTCGATGTGTGTGTGTGTATGTGCCATATACACTTTGACATGCATTTAGCAATTTCAGCCGAACTTGGTATACAAATAACATATCATCTGGGGAAGAATGCTGTGTGGGGTAAGACATCACTGGCACCAAAGGTGGTGTGTAGGGAGTGGGAGTGTGGGAAAGTGAGGAAAGTAAAAAGAACTTAAAATGATAGGTATTGGTGCCTAATCCATAGTTTTTGAGGTCGCTGATATTAATAGTGACACTCCCAATGATCTTAGAGTCCAAGTTCAGCCCAAATTAGGATGGGGTTGAAAAAGGGTGGGAAAGGGTGAAAAGTAAAAATTACTGAAAATGACTGATATTAGTGTCTAATCCACAGTTTTCAAGCTCACTGAGATTAATAGTGACACTCCCGCTGCCCTTCAAGTCTAAGTTCAGCCTGAATAGAGATGGGATTAAAAGGGTGAAATGGGGGCGGCATAAAAATAACCGAAAATGACAGATATTAGTGTCTAACCCAAAGTTTACGAGGTCACTGAGATGATGAGTGACACTCCCAATGCCCTTCAAGTCCAAGTTCAGCGCCAATAGGGAGGGGGTTAAAAAGGGGTGGGAAGGGGGTGACACGTAAAAAGAACAGAAAATGACAGATTTTATTGTCTAACCCATAGTTTTCAAGGTCGCTGCCCTTCAAGACCAAATTAATTAGTGGCTAATCCATAGCTTTTGAAGTCACTGAGATGAATAGTGACACTCCAATGCCCTTTTAAGTCTAACTTCAGCCCTGATAGAAAGGGGAGGGGGGTGGGGGTTTAGGGTGAAATATAAAATGTAAAAGATTATGGATATGATCTTTAATCGATAGTTTTCGAAGTTGCTGTGATGAACAAAAACACTCCCAATGCCATTCAAGTCCAAGTTCAAACCCAGTAAGAATGGGGGTGAGAAGTGGTGAAATATAAAATATAAGAAATGCTGGGCAGTGTTATTGAAGCAACTATCTTAACAAGAGAGAGAGAGAAGAGAGAGAGAGAGAGAGAGAGAGAGAGAGAGAGAGGAGTACAGAGGGTTTGGGAGGAAAGAGAGAGAGAGAGAATTTATCAGTCCTCATTCAGAGTTTTCCCATGCAGTGCTGGGTTGGTCAGCTAGTATATATGTATATATGCATTATGTATGTTTGAATGTATATATATATATATATATATATATATATATATATATATATATATATATATATATATATGTTTTTTTACAAGTGACGTAATGTCTGTTGTAAGTTATCAGAGGATAACGTGATAACTTTATTGCTTACTTTAGTCAGTTGGAAACGTTTTTTACTTGTATTTGGTATCTTATTTATTTTACACTTTAAATGCACTTTGCATAAGTATATAATTAGATCTAATTACTGACTATTGTTTAAAAATGGTCTTAAGAGTATTTTGTACTGATGCCTTCTGCATGAGTTACATTTTCAGTTGCTTTCTTAACTTTTGGCACTCGGTAGATAATGCTAAAATGTTTCACATAATTTTCACTTTAAATAGGAATGCTAAAGGAAAGATAAGCTTGATGCCTTGGCATGCAACGTTCATTCTGAAAGTTATAATCCTCAGTCAGAAAGTGTCATAGTAAACAGACACGTCTTCTGTTTTTATGAAATGCCCGTAACACCAGTGAAGTATGTTCTCCTATGATCAGGCATTGCTATCACGTCATGAGAGAAAATTGTACCCTAAGTTATTGCTCCTGGAATGGTGACCTTGCGGGTTGGTTAGGATATGAGTTAAGGAAATAGTAAGAAGTGAGGTGGTGCAAAGTCAGGTTAATATGGACTACAGAATTATTAATTCAGATACACTATTGGCTGCTTCCACCGATGCTATCTGCATTTTGCAAACAGTGACATTGTCCTTGAAATACGGTAAATCCGCTCAGGGCTTTCACGTTTTTTATATTGCCCCTTAAAAAAAAGAAAAAACCTTACGTTTGGTGTGCAAGATGTCTCATTATGTTTGATCATTTTTCAAGGGGTCTATAGTAATAGCACACTCAGCATCCCAAAACAAAGACCATCCTACTGCCTACTTACTTGCATTTTTTGGGTGTGGAGAACTAAGGTGTTTTTATAACATGCTTGCATTCTTTGATTTAGGTTCAAAGTGGTGGCCCCTTGGTGTCTCGGGTTACTGCATCCTGTAGAAATTATCTGGACTAGCTCAGAACCGCCCCAAATGTATTCTAGAAGTCTCGACTCTGGCCAGCTTCTGTTTTGGTGTCAACATTCATGGTACCCATCTTGCTAGTCAAAATAGTATGCAGA
>NC_061108.1:30940237-30967737 GCF_015104395.2 Macrobrachium nipponense
AGTATGCAGACCAAAATAATGTTCATTAAGGCAGTACTGATTTCCACGGTCTTGGTTTGGAAGTCAAACCTTATCATCCAAAACTGTGATAAACGGTATCCACTAGTTTGCATTTGTTTCAGAGTTTTGGTCGTCCCAACCTAGGATAATTTTCTGTTTTGTCTCTGCCTCGCTAGGGTATCCTTGCGGTCATATCCTTTAAAATTTTCCAGATACCTGATCATTGTGCACTCTTCTTTTCTCTTTGAGATTTTGCATGCAATATGATAAAGGCAAACTATTGAATTTATACGTATAGTCATATAAGTGGTTGTAGTATAAAGTCACACAAAAAATTATCCATATGCTATTCTTAACGGCCAAGGATGATAATTTTTGTAATTACCCATGTGGCCCAGGCCATATCGAAAAATAGGAAAGGCGAAGAAAAAAGAAAAATACCATATCGTGTTTTTCTTTCTTCTTCGCCTTTCCTATCTTTCGATATGGCCTGGGCCACATGGGTAATTTTAGAAATTATTATCCTTGGCCATTAGAATAGTACGTGAATAATTTTTTTTATGTAACTGCATACTACAATCACTTATCGTGAAAAACAGATAAATTGGAACCAGAAAAAGAATTCCCAAGTTAGACACAGAGATTTCGTGAGATTGCTGATAAACTGTAAAATTGTGAGAGATCATTCTCACCTTACGTTATCAAGTAACATGCTTCATGTTTTTACTTGAACATGTGCATTTACCCATCACTAATTTACGAATTTTCACGAGATATAGACTATTTAGTGATCTTAGTGAGTGGATTTGGAGCGTTAATTATATTTAATCGCATCAATATTCATCTTGACTTTACAGAATGGCTTCCTTCACTGTACACCTTCGTATTTGCATTTACCTTAATTAGAATAATGGGAACTAAAATCTAGAACAAATCGAAAAACAATGTGCAAATCATTAAGTCAAAGTAGACAATACAAACAAACAAACAAACAAACGAATGATCGCTCTGCTATTATTGCGTTCGTGATTCTCATATTAGAAAAAGAGTTTAATAACAACTGATGGGGTGTAAATTGTCAAAATCACAATTAAGCCAGCTAGCAATTTAGCGAAAAGACAATTTGTTTCATTGACAATATTCCAAAAAGGTAATTTGACAGCATAATGATTGCGGATGAGGACTTTTGGGCAATACGAGTATAAGTAGGACCAGTGATGTTTCGTGGGTAATATATACATTTGTGAGAGTGGTTATCGATTCTCAGGTTTTGGAATGGTTCAGTTTATATCCACTAATTGATTTCAGTACAGAAATGACAGAGTTACTTATTCTTTATTTGTTACATTGCATGTTTTAGGGACTTTATTTTATAATTCAAGGCTTCCTCTTACACCCATCAAGAACCATATTCTTAGAGCTGTACCCAAAACCATATTCTTAGAGCAGGACCCAAAACCATTAATTTTGTATTAAGCTTGATTTGAGGCCTATTCTCACTTGGAATTCGAAGTTTCTTAGAATGTTTTATTAATCAAGTTTTATATAACCTATAGCGTGAAATTTCCTACTGGCTATATATAACCTTTGATCATAATTTATCTATAGTCCATTCTTAACCCACTACTTTGAAGTTATATATATCTATATATCTATATACGTATATATATATATATAATACACTATATATAATATATATATAGATATTTTATATTATATATATATATATATTTACCCTACTTTATATAAATTATATTATATATAGTAATATTATATATATAATATATAGGTTATATAATATATCTAAATAATAATATAATCCCCTGTGGATCACTTATAACATTCATCTTTTGAAGTTCTCGTATGGAATCCAGCGCCTTGATATTTTCCCTTACTTTTACAACTCCAGTGGTTATATCCTCATGGACATGGGTTGAACGAGGAGCTTAGCTCTTCATACATTGACTTAGATATTCTCACGGCGCTCTTTTAATCGTTGCATACATTAGACCAATTTTTTTTTTTTTTTTTTTTAGTATTTATGAATTCTTGTTTCTAACCTTAAGAGTAAGCCTTCCGTGAGGAAGCTCTGCCTTGACCACTAACAGAACATAGTGTTGAGGAACAGGCTTGATGGAATTCCTATTAAGCCTGCTTTCTTCCTAGTTAGGCTATCTGAGTTTATTAAATGCTTTTTAGGTCCTGATAATGTCTACAGTCTAATCAGATCTGGTGCTGTTGGTGTACCTTGATCGTTGTGAACTCGGTAAAGAATTATTGGCCGTGATTTAAGATATAATTACTTTTAGTTTTATGAATCACTCTATAGATAGTGATTTCAGAAATTATTGACTCATTGTTTTATACGTCAATTTTTTTTATTATTTCCTGTAAACAACATTATGAAATCTTTGATATAGAAGACTTGTGTTTTTATAGTTCGTGCCATGTCAATTTTCCGGGGCACAAATGGATGTCTTAATTGTCATAGGGGCTGTGCAAAATTGGGCAAAAGCCAGATTTTACGCCATTACAAGGGAAGGAACAAAATCCTATTACCAAGTGGGAGTTGCTGTGATTTACAGTTACGTTTGTTGTTGCAGATTCCCTGTGATCTTTGTTTCTGGACTGGAAGGTGTAAATCTTTAGGTTAGGGTAATTGTTTTTTATTTTTTTATGGTCCGTTTTCTCTATTCGTCTGTCTAGCAAATCCTTTAACTGACAGGATGGAGTTTCGAGGGTAGCAACGAGCTAGAGATCCAGAACTTCCATTCTAGGGAAGGCTGCTGACTTGTACACTGATCATCTAGCATTCACTGATTAAGGATAAGGCTTTTTCTTATTGACTTTTTTGAACTCTTTTAATTTGTAACAACGTTATTTCTCTTCCTCACTACTTGGCATTCATGAAGGCAGAAGCCTCCATACAACGAGGCCTCTAAACATCGAAGACAGTGTTCCATTTAGAAAAATATGACAGTGCTATGAATGGTACATCTCAATGCTGAAACCTGAGGTGTGTCAGGCATCAGAGAAAAGTAAATCAATCGGCCATGAAAGTGACCACGTGAATCACCGCTTTCAGGTAACCATTATAAAATTTTCATCAGGTCTGCGAAGTTGTTACGATCTTCGGAAATAGAAAATATCTTGCTGTTGCAATTTTTACATTAGAAGACTCTCTTAAATATATCTTTAACGTTTTGGGATGATTATTATGAATCTTTATATTATTACGTCATTGAGTTTTTCTTATCTTTTTTTTTTATTTAACAAGAAAGAGACGTAGGCATATTTGCTCCATTGACACGCTGCCACAGTAGAAGAAGAAAAGTTTACTTTATTCTAAATATTGACTCAATTTAGATTATTTAAAAAAAAAACCTATCTTCAGTGCAGTCAGTTTAGATGATTCAGGAAATACAGAAAAACGCAGAGCTGTATTTTAGAATGAATGATATGAACAATTAATCAAATGTATAGAGTATTAAGTTCGTGACGTTCACACCATACGTTTGTTCATGTTAGGAAAATTACTTGAACACCTAAGAAAAGATTTCGGTATTGGAACAGAGGCTATTTCTATCAAGTTTGGTTGAGATCAGGGCAAACAAATATGAATGGAGATAAATTCCTCAGATTGTGTTAAGCGACCGACTTTTCTCTTTGTATTACATATCTGATTCAGTCAAAATCATTCTGATTCTAAGAAGCTTTTCTTGTTTTGGATTAAACTAGCCTTATGCTTTTAAAACAGCCCTTAGGGGACTAACGCGCATCTCAGTAGATGGTCAGAGCCTCCGTATGTAGAAATAGATTCTGATTGATGTTTGGAATTGGCGTGGGAACTTCACTGGTTTGTCGGCAATGTAACAAAGAATAATCTGAAAACTTATGTGGCTAAGCAATCACAGATTTCACTAAACTTTGAAGAAACTTTGTTTAGTAACCAGAGATCCATCCAATTGAGTTTCTTGACGATCTGAATATGCATGTTGGCGAGGAAAATTATTTAAATTCCGCTGAAACTCTGGCTTTCCCTTAAGATCTTAGGTTTCATTCATTTATTTATTCTTTTTCGTATTTCATAAAATTAGCTTTTTAGGTAACTTATTCATGCTTATTCTTTTTGATGTATTGCTTCACACTTGTCCTCTGCGTAACTTTTATTTTATTGTTCATGTGAGTTTATTTTGTGGAATAATTCATAAATAAATCTCACTCTTCATTTCGTTGTAATTCACTCAAAATTTTCTTTATAAAGTTAAATCAGGGTTCAATCTTCTTCCCATAGACAGCCTCTTAATCTTAAAACACGGTGGCTGCCTTAATTTCTGAGCAACTCAACCTGTTTGTAGACCTAATTCGTCTTCATTATGTTTGACTAAGAGGAAGCAAAAGGGATGGTGCGCTCATGGAAGGTAATTTATCAGTGTCAATATCGAGTTTTCTCTACTATGTCAGACTGCCTTTCTGGAAAGGATAGACGAAGGTATAATTATAGATATCTATATATACATACACACACACACACACACAACACACACATATATATATATATATATATATATATATATATATATGATATATATATATATATATATATATATATATGTATATATATATATATATATATATATATATATATATATATGTATATATATATATAATGCATATATATATATATATATATATATATATATATATATATATATATATATATATATATACACTGGAGATTGAACCAGGGGTGCGGCACGACTGAGTCCCCTTTCTTGGTAATTCATTTTGCTTCTTGACCCAGCAATGGATGAGTACCTGGTGTGACCGTGTCGGGATGCTGCAGTGGTGAAGGGCATGTGCCTAGTAGCAATTTTGTTGTTGAATTGCTTGCCGTTAGCCTCGAAGGGTTTGTACACAAACTTATATATATAATATAGTATATATATATATATATATATATATAGATATATATATTATATATATAATATATAAGATATATATGAATACTTATCACATCACCGTGATTCATATAAATCATTCGAGCTACAAATGTCCTTTAATATCTAATTCACTCTACCTCGGAATTGATATATTTTCATATATGTACCGAGGGGGAATTTTTAGTTGATAATAATTTCGTCCCTCCATGGGATCGAACCACCATCCAGTTGGATGGGGAACGAAATCAGGAACGGACAGTGACGCTCTCGAGTCTGCTAGCAGAGAGGCTATAAGTTTATATCGATTCTGACCATTACAAATCACCGCCGATCTCGGTGTATTCGTAATTAGGGGGTTTCATATCGATTCTAATTACGAATACACCGAGATCGGCGGTGATTTGTAATGGTCAGAATCGGTATAAACTTATAGCCACTCTGCTAGCAGACTCGGTAGCATCACTGTCCGTTCCTGATTTCGTTCCCCGTCCAACTGGACGGTAGTTCGATCCCATGGGGGGACGAAATTATTATCAACTAAAAATTCCCCCTCGGTACATATATGAAAATATATCAATTCCGAGGTAGAGTGAATTAGATATTAAAGGTCATATGTAACTCGAATGATATATATATATATATATATAATATATATATATATATATATATATCTTTCAACTTTTGTCACCAGAAGCTACTGGATATCTGGTTCTCGGCATGTACTCTGGGATGACAGTGCTGCTGACACATTCTTCTCCATTCTGGTTGCGATCCACCGTAGTAAACTATCAGCTAGCTATTTAATTCTATGGTTCATAAGATCTGACGGAATGTATTTGCTCTTAATTGTTTTGAAAGACCCTTTTGTTACCTGTATTAATGACTTTTTCCTCTACTGATGATACCTACGGAATATTTCTACATTGTTTTCTAGGGTTTTAAGTTGTTCTATTTGAAAACAAGCCATATCTCCTCTTTGAATTGTAGTCTTTATCGTCAGCGGATTATTTATTAGCCGAGTTTTTTTATATTTTAGTATTTTTCTCTTTCCTTAAATGCAGTCATTACCGCCGTGAATATTAGCTAGGCCAGTAGTAAATTAAATATTGGCTGGTTCTGTTGGAGTGAGTGGACATTATTATGACTAATAATTAATAATTATTCTTCTTTCGTTATAATATTCAGTAACAGTTACATTTTTAAATACCTCTACCTCACATCCATCTCTCTCTCTCTCTCTCTCTCTCTCTTCTCCTCTCTCTCTCTCTCCTCTCTCTCTCTCTCTCTCTATATATATATATATATATATATATATATAATATATATATATATAATATACGTAGTACTAATATGAGGTTCAGACGATATTCATATTGCAATGAGCAAAGTAACGTATATAACAGCGGCATCGGCTTCCATACCGAAGGGTTTTGTAGACAGTTGATGTTTTCGTGAATTCTTCCTGAAATCATGATACGATCCGTCAGATACGTGAAGTGGTAGATAATGGTAGTATTGTAGATTTTTGTGTTGATAGGTAAATCTAAGCCAGTCTCATACTTTTGAATGACTAAAGGAATATGTCTCGACGAGACATTCTTACCCTGCCGTGATACAGTTAGGTGAGATTAGTGAGCTGTAAGCGGGAATCGAACCCATAGACCTAGCCGGTGTCTGCTTAGCATTCCATCACTGAGCCACTGAGGATTGTGACTTACTTACGGTAAAGCTATTCACTTGTGATGGGACTTACGCCATCACCTGTTTATTTTAACCAGTTTGAAGGACTCAAATGCCTTGTATTTCTTCTTGAACTTTGAAGTGCTTTACGTTGTCTCTTGCCTTTGTTTATCGCTGTATTTTCGAATGTAGTAGTCATTCATCTCTAATTTTTGTATATCCACATCATTGTAGAACGACAGATTCCTGATTACTTGTTGCTGTCCAGTGTGCTAGAAACTCCGTCTTAAGTTTCTGCATTTGGCAAATTGTCATATGCATTTTTCATGTCTACAGTAAACTTGAATAAAAAAAAAAGAAGTTTTTTTTAATCACAAAATATTATTTCACCACGCGGACCACTTTCACCTATTGTAAAGGAATTCCCTCTTACTATTAGTCGGCACCGGTCGAACATTCCGTTCGTTAGTTTCATTGACTCTGCTACAACTTATTCCTTTGATCTGCAGTGCATGTGCAGTGCAGGTTCCTGATTTCAAGTCACGTGTTGCCTGCTTGTTCGAACTCTTATGTCCTGTGGCCTTGCTACACCTGAGTTTGTCATCATTTTGTGTCCTCGTTTAGCTGCTGCAATAACGGTATGCATGGGATTAATCCTCTTGTTAAAATACAGATGTTAGAATTCTTTCTTTGGAATACTTTTTATTTATCCTTTCTATTTATTTACGGAGATAGGAAAGGCAAACGAAGGTAAGGGAAACATAAGGTTAAAAATTGGAAAAGATTCAAATTGAGTAGCTTAAATTAAAAAACTTACCCACATAGTCAATTGCAAACTTAAAAAAAAAAGAATCATGAGCACTGTCAACCTGCCAAACGCTGAATCCAATTAAAGATAGGGGTTGAAAAATTGGTAAACACAGAGGAGGAGAGGCCCTTGGTGTGGATATCAAGAGTATTTGTATGCTTCCGCAATAAAATTAAGGAACTGAGAAATCAGCGGAGCTTGCCATTTCATAGAACGATGCTGAGTTTGAAGTATCCTTTGTCAGATTTAACAGAGGAGTGATTTTCAATTAAGTATCCCCCCCCCCCCCCCCCACCCGATCTTCTCTCTCTCTCTCTCTCTCTCTCTCTCTCTTCTCTCTGGCGTACCTAGTATAGGGGAAAAGATTAATCGACGAGGCAAAATTGTTAATTTATATTTTTAATCCTATTTTCGAGTGAGATATTTTGTTCATCTGTTTTTTATTTAGAATAAGGTTCGAGAGACAAGGGTTAATAAATTTCTTATTGTCTTATTTATTCATTTAGTGTTTTGTTTACTCTTTTTAGTTTTCTGTAAAAGAGAACTATTGTACTGACTTTGTCCGTCCATCCGCACTTTATTCTGTCCGCCCTCAGATTTCAAAAACTGCTGAGTCTAGAGGGCTGGAAATTGGTATTTTGATCAGCCACCATCCAATCATTAAGCATACCAAATTGCATCTCTCTAGCCTTAGTAGATATTATTTTATTTATGGTTAAAGTTAGCCATGGAACGTGCATCTGGCAGCGCATTCCGGAGCCATGGGACGCACCCTTTATCGGATCTGATGAGCGAATGAAGAACCACCGGTGAAAGCTGATGGTTTTTTACAACATTATACGTTGTACAGAAAACTCGACTGCACCGAAGAAAATTCGGCTTTTTTTGGGTGGCGTTCGTCATTTTTTCTTGCCACGAAATTGTGTTTAGCTATTTACCCGCTTTACTATGACAACTACTATTAGCAATTAAATATTGCCATTAGTATTGCTATGGCGATTGCAGCATTCTGTTCTCTGCTACAGTTACTAAAGTACACCTTCTACTACTACTACTACTATTTCTACTAACGTATTCCGTTTCTGCTTTGTCTGCGGACGCTATGCCCCACTGTTATTGGCAGTTAATTATATGCATGGAAGCTTTCCATTGAACGCATTATTTTGCTATTGTCTCATGTAAGAGTAAATTTGGAGTAGTGGATGAAGAAAAAATTTCACGAAAAAGAAAAAGTGTCAGAATGCCGTGTCTGGAGGATCGGCTGTTCAGCGAAAAAAGTTCGGTCTTCATAGACCCATTTTAATATCCTCCATTTTTTCGGCAGATTTTCTTCTTCTCATTTTTCCCTTCGCCTTTTGTTGGATGGTCCCAGTGGAAAAATGTCTTGTACGCTATATTAAGCACTTTATGCGCAGTAAAGTTTCCATGTTGTAGCTTGAAAGGAAGTTTAGTTATATTTATAGATAGTGTGCAGCTCTAGCAAGTAATGCCATACAGCAGTGCCATATCAATTTTAGAAAAAAAAGATCCGCGATTCTTAATGTTTGTATATATTTCTTTTAACAGAATTTGAACACGCACAATATATATGTATATACACATGCATACAAATATTTATAAATAAATGTAGATATACATATATAGTATGCGTGTACGTGTATTTATATATGTATATATATATATATAAATATGTATATATTACAGGTAAACAGCAGTCATGGGAGATATAGTCAAAAGGAAGCAAGGCAGACGTCTTCTGGTAATTTAGTAAGGATTTATCAAGCGACGTTTAGGGGCCCGGCCCCATCATCACAACTGTAAAACGATAAACACACATAAAACATAGTAAAAAGACTCATCCCAATAACCAACTAACGTTTAAAATTCACAAAAAAACCTACAATGCTAAGACAATTACCATTTCAAGTGGAGGAGAGAAGACAAGTGACCAGAAGGAAAGGTTCCAAGTAAATATGGTTATGCCAGGTCAAGAGGGGTAGCGGTAGTTTGGTTGTTTAATTTTGGAACTATTGTTTCATGAAAAGCGATTCGAAGATAGCTGTTGAGGGGAAGAGGCCCGTGTAATGATTTTAAAATGTTTATATTCTATATGAAATTCAAATTTTTTTTTAATATTCTCGAATCTTCGAGAATTCTATAGAAGACAACAAGACACCTGTTCGATAACTCACCCTGCCCTACGTGAGTCCCCGACATTATTTCCCAAACTACATTTGGGACACGAAAATAAATAGACCCCATTGAAACTCAAAAGAGGGCACACTTTTTTTTAATATCTAAATAAAGACCCAATAGTTAATGGGTTTCTTAAGATTAATTGGCATTTTATGGCCGGGCAATTTTCACATATTAAACGTTCAACTTGAGTATAAAACGTTGTATCATTGATAAACGGGACACAAGCAAAGAGTGCTATTCTAGCTGCAGCTGGTCTGTTATTTTTGTCTATTAATTATTATTTAAAAACTTGTATAGGTGTTTAAAGAAACCGTTAACTGGATAGCAGTTATCCAGGAAGTATTGTCGTCAAACAGTAATCTCTGGTGAAATTCGGACCAGCCAGAGGAGAGAGAGTAGGCTCTGTGGAAGAGGGTATATAAAGCGTTTACTTTAAAGTTAAAATTACAAAAGCTATGAAAATTTATACCTAGTCCAGCAAACGTTTTTTTCTAAAAATTGAGGTGTAAAAACCGTCTATGTTACGTGAGACTTCTATATCTAAGAAAGAGAACTTATCTTTTGCGTTATCAGTCGTAAATTTTATATAAGGATGGGCTGAATTGGCATATTGTAAGAAGGAATGGGAGCTGTCTCTGTCTTGAAAAAGAATATATAAACATATCGTCAACGTAACGGCAATAAAAAAGATGTGATTAGCTAGAGGGCAATTGTCCAGCAACCGCTCCTCCAGTTCACACATAAAAATGTTTGCAAAGACTGGGCCTAAAGGACTGCCCAAAGCCATACATGTTTGCAAAGACTGGGCCTAAAGGACTGCCCAAAGCCATACCATGGCGTTGTACCACATAATACTTCCCATTAAAAATGAAGGCGGTGTCCTGCACTTCCAAAGTTAAAAGCTTTTTAAGATTATCATAATTAAAACCATGAAACAGAACATCATTACTATTAAAAATCTTGTTTAAAATAATTTGAATTGTTTCTTCCATAGGGATATTCGTGAACGTAGGCATCTTAAAGTCCGCATTGATTATCACAGGGGGGTGAGTTATCGAACTGGTTGTCCTCTATAAAATTCTCGAGCATCCGAGAAAATTCAAAGAAATGTAAATTTAATATAGAATACAAACACTTTAACATCATTACACAGGCAACTTCTCAATAGCTTGCTGTCTTCGAATCGCTTTTCATAAAAACAATAGTTTCAAAATTAAACAACCAAACTACCGCTACCACATTTACCTGGCATAACCATTTATTTACTTGGGACCTTTCCTTCTGGTCACTTGTCTTCTTCCCTCCACTTGAAATGGTAATTGTCTTAGCGCTGTAGTTTTTTTGTGAATTTTAATTGTAAGTTGGTTATTGGGATGAGTCTTTTTAATATGTTTTATGTGTGTTTATCTTTTTACAGCTGTGATAATGGGGCTGGACCCCGAAACGTTGCTTGATAAATCTTTGCTAAATTACCAGAAGATTTCTGCCTTGCTTCCTTATGACTATATATTATATATATATATATATATATATATATATATATATATTATATATATATATATATATAACATGTTCACAAAAGTTCGGATAACTGCAAATGATATTAATGGGTGCACATATTTATCCTATAGATCAATAAGTTGAAATAAAAGCAATTCGGTGCATTTCACTTGCTTTAAATTATTGTGACTTAGGCCACAATAAGAGGTTTCAGGGCGTGTGTGCGCATCATTGATACAGTTCGAAATATTGAATCCTTACAAAGGCTGCACATAAAATATTAGTCTCTACACTGTTAGGTGAGGTTGAGTTTTGATTAAAACCTATTGCCTGTGAAAGGTCTGCAAAGCAATTCTTGCATTACTATCCTAATGGTGCCCATCTGCTGCAAGTTGGGGAACGATTGTTGTGCGGCACCCAGACTTAGTCTGAACACCCATTAAAGAATCGGGACAGTTATTTCATGAAACAGAGTATTGAAGTCTTTAGAAAATTTGTAACTGAAAACATGTGACATTTAATGATGTAGTTAACTTTTCTTGTACATAAAGTGGAATGCTGTAGGTAAAAAGGAAGTAGGTGGCCTCTCTCTTTGAATCATAACCGACCCTATGTCCTGAAAATTATTAAAATGGACTAAATTATTTTTTTTACCCTGCATTAGACATAGATTGTTTATTATGGTTTTATTATTTAATTTAAGCGATATCAAGATTTCAGTTTAGTAATATCACTTTATTATTTCCCCCATTCATGAATAGCCGGCAAATCCACGTGCTGATTTGGGACCAAGCATTTTAGGATAGCTTAATCACCCCCCACAAATACCTTTCAATTTTACGAAAAAGAAATTTGCTAATAACATAACCTAACTTGGTAATAACTTATTACTCTACTGTTATATCTAAGAATACTCACATAAAGCACGTTTACAAACTCCATCTGCCTCACATTAGTTTGTATAGTTGATCCAAAATAAACATAACCCACACATAATTTCCAGTCAGGAATGTGGGTCTCACCAAGATTCATATTTTAAAATGACTAGGACTCATCTGTCCATGAGACTGAGCAACCACTTTCAGGAAGATGCCATCAAGGAGCACTCCTTGAAGAGTACAAATGATATGATAATGAACTACCCACGTATGCCCATCTATTTTCAAAGCTTTATATATTGAAGAGGAGACCACATTGATTAACTAGAATATGAAGATATTCATATGAAAGTACTTCCTAGATTCTTGTACCATCTTCAAGGGTCAGCACCTCACCCTGCTGACTGGACAAGTGAAGAGACGAGAGAGCGGAAAAGAATCTCCATTCCAATTTTAACATCATCCGGGCTTTTCATTCTCAGTTATCCTTATTTCTGTGCTCAGACTGGTTGACTATCAAATTTCTTCTCACAAAAATCATATAAATTTTTCTTGTTTTTCGTATTATATTAATCCTCCATTGGAAATGAATCTCATCGGTTTAGAAACGTCCTCTTATTATATTACTTTGAAATAAGATTTCACTGTTTTAAATGATAGGAAATTTGTTTTTTAACAGCATACTGAAAAGATGTCTTCGTATGGCTTGGAAGAATTAAGATAATATCATTAATTCATAAGCTCTGTCTGTGTGTTAAAAGACACATATAAAGTTAAAAGTAACATACATAAAAAGCAGTAGAATTTTATTTTAATTTTCGACACAAAATTAGGTGATTTCAAACATTTTAATTGAAAGTGTATTATATTTAAAAATATTTGATCAAAGTTAACATTCGTTATACTTTTTAATTGAAGTATATTATAATAGAAAGAAGAATCCATGACTCTCTGGCTCTTCGCGTCTATAAGTGCCTTTTGCCCATAAAAAATTAAATGTGCTAGACCTCGTTTACCTTGTATTAAACATGAATTGTCTTTATTTTACGAATCCTGTTCGGTTCTCGTTGTGGAAATAGATTAGCCTAGCTCCCGTAGGTCATAGGCTAATGCGGTAAAGGAAAAAGTAGATGAAATATTATATACGTATATATATATATATATATATATATATATATATATATATATATATATATATATATATGCGTCTGTATTCAAAGCTTTTTTATTGCTTACCGTTTAAAAAATTCATGGGGATATTAACGAATAACATTTAAAGTTCTAATACTTCCTTGTTATTTAATTTTTAATTTCATTTAAAAATTTCTCAAAGAAAGTTTATCAGGAAAATATATGGTATGATTGTTATTTCTTGTAAACAGTGTACGAGGTAATTATGCAAAATTATTTCGTTCAGATTTAGTTATATGAATTTTGATTCCTATAATGTCGTATTTATGCTTAAATGACAAGCATTGGTAACATCTATGTTGATTTATGGGCATATGAACGAATAACATTTCAAGTTCCAAAATTTCCCTATTATTTTATTTTTCATAACGTTTTCTCTCAAAAAAAGTTGTTGGGGAAAATAATATACGATTATTATTTCGTAATACACAGTGTACGATCAAATTTTGCAAAATTACCTTGTCCAGAGTTAGTTAATATGAAATTTGATTCATATTATACCCTATCCATAGCTTGAATGATAAGCACATGCAAAACCTTAGCAAATCGAAAATTAAATGGTAGCCTTTTGTTCCCTCCTGTTTTCAAGCTTCTTTCCCGTTTCGTTGGGCTTCACAGGTGAAGGAATCTTTGTCCTAAGTATATCTTACTTTAACCAGACCACTGAATTGATTAATTAACAGCTCTCCTAGGGCTGGCCCAAAGGATTAGATATTTTTACGTGGTTAGGAACCAATTGGTTATTTAGCAACGGGACCTACAGCTTATTGTGGGAGCCGAACCACATCGAGAAATTAATTTCTATCACCAGAAATAAATTCTTCTGATTCCTTGTTGGCAGAGCGGGGAATCGAACTCGGTCCCTAAGATCGGTAGTCGAGCTCGTAACCGACTTGTCCAACGAGGACCTTGAGTTTTGTTCCTACAAGCCATTTTAGGTATATATGAATTTTTTTTGTATAAATACTGTATTTTTAGGCATTTTGTGATACTGAATAATGTCGAATACTGCTTCGTATATTGAACTTGTTCCCACGATATTTTTTAAAGAATAGATATTTTAGAATGGCAGGTAATGTTGGGCCAGTTGTGTTACTGTTGCGAAATTTTTGTGTGCTAGTTTTTGTTAACGAGGAAAATTATAAACGCACTCGTAGAACAAAGTAGCGTTATCCTTGTTTCGAAACAAAAAGTAGACCTTAACTTGTGAATGAACTGTCATTTATGCAGGAAATATCCATTAGCGAAAGTTTCCAGTAAAAATTTGAGTAATTTGAAGCGAGAGAGAGAGAGAGAGAGAGAGAGAGAGAGAGAGAGAGAGTTTTACGCCATAAACTGACGTCACAAAAAATATGGTTTTATCTTACGGTTTTGGTAAGGTGTGGTTTAGCTAGTTGTCACTATTACTTTGTTACCCAACGTCTATTTTGTTTAGGAATTTTTCTTAATGAATTAATTGTTGAATTATCACACTACTACTGCTACTTTAACTGCCATTATTTCACCTCTACTATTACTACTACGAA
Organism: Macrobrachium nipponense; assembly: GCF_015104395.2. Lineage (NCBI taxonomy): Eukaryota > Metazoa > Arthropoda > Malacostraca > Decapoda > Palaemonidae > Macrobrachium > Macrobrachium nipponense. Next base: position 30,954,963 of record NC_061108.1, read on the forward strand.
AATCTTACAGTAAATTTCATCGGATTGCATCCATAGTTTTCACTGGGGTACGAATAATGTCATGGTAATTAATTTTTGCATAATAATCAAATATTTCACATGGAGTACAACTTTTGTTTCAAATAAACGGGAAGTAATACAAAATCAAGTGCGAAATCAAGGTAGAAATATTCTATTGTTTGTCGTGTGTGTGCGTATTTTATAGAGAAGTATGTTTTAGGAATGGAGGCGGATGTAGGTCTGGTATCTAAAATCAGGTATTTTAAAAAACGCTTAAGATACAAGACCAAACATTAATGGACACAGTAAAGCGAAAATACAGTGCATTGCTACCTTAATACTATTCTTGCATTTCAATACTTTTTTGTTTATCAATTTATTAATTTATTGTGTTTTCTTTTTTAATGAGTGAGATCTCTTCTTTCTATATTTCACTTTACTTCCTCTTACTTCCTAATGAACACCATATCCTTTGGAAGCTTGAATTTCAAGTTAGTGGCCCCTGTGGGGGTATTCCATATGAATAGTTTCCGTCTACTTAAAAAGAGTAATAAAGGATTGAAAAGGGCATGTAGGTTGCAACCAAATCCCAAGACTCACTGAAAACCGAAAGGTTAATGCCTTCTGGCACCCAGCCCATTGAAAGGAAAAGGTGTATGGATACACACGTAGAAAACACACACTACATGCACACAAACACACACACACACACACACACACACACATATCATATATATATATATATATATATATATATATATATATATATGTATATGACTTTTTCTAGTTTTATGACTAAACTAATGTTGGTTATTGTAAAGGAGGGATGGAGTGGGTTTGGTTCAATTCCTAGGGTTATCTGAGATATTTGGATATTGAGTTCAATCTTTTATTTAATCATTTTGTTAAGAAACTGATTTATTTAGTTAATGCTTTGCTCTTCAATAAATGTATTTCTGTAGTTCACGAGTCTGATTTAATTGCCTTAGGTAATAGAGAGAGAGAGAGAGAGAGAGAGAGAGAGAGAGAGAGAGAGAGAGAGAGAGAGACGGATGCAGCTGAATGCTTGCTGACGGTCATTGCTACCAACATACTTTAAAATGTACCGAGATTGAACTTCGGTAACCATATATACTATATAAATTATTTATTTGTTTACACACAATACACGCATTGAGTTTCCCTCTTTATCATTGTACTAGTTGCTGATTTTGTGAAAGATTTTCTGTAACAGGTGCTTATTCCTGATTCAACAGTGAAAAGATGAGCATAAGGGATTCGGCTTATTACTTAATGATTCATGAAATAAGAGAACCTCGTATTCTTACAGATCGTGATACGTAACTATTTTGAATATCTTTTCGTACCTGTAGGGGAATTCCGAAGTGATGTTGGAAAGGAATAATGGCATCTTTAAACGTCTAAATTTTTGCTGTGTTTTATAATTTTCTGTTTTTTTACTACACGTTTGATATTTCTTTAGCATTACACATCAAATGCCTCTGTTTGATTTTTGGCTTGAGGCCAATTTTTTTTGGAATGTTAGCCTTTTTATTTATTGTTAAGGTACTTTCTGTTCACTTTTATTTTATACACGTCTACTTTCCGCTTTTGTCTGTAGTTACCTAGAGCACCCCCCCCCCCCCCCCCCTCTCTCTCTCTCTGTTCTCTCTGCTCTGTTTTTCATCGCGTTGTATCTAGCCGTTCTTTGCCTTCATGAAGCTATGTATGCGAACAATCCTCGGAAACGAAAACACGATGACGGATCATTCCCGATGGCTACCTGGCCGCTGCAGTATTCATCAATTCACACGAGAATAGGTTATGTCGTACATGGTAGCCGCGGGTAATATTTTCTCTCCTTAGAAATGATCCAAACTCAGATCTCTCCAACCGAATAAATTGCAAGAGGATGTTCGCAGAGGGATGAGAGGTAATCTTGCTCGCTCTGCGATGCAGTTGGCATGAAAGATAATCTTGTTCTTTGCATTGGCACTGGCGTGAGAGTTTAGTCTGCGTAGGGTTAATGTTGTTTACTTCGCATTGGTTTTAGCGATGCAATGGCTGGTTATTTATTTTGAGACTGCGATATTATTGAATTGTTCTTTGAGATTTGTTGTAATAGTGCATATTTTGGAATGAATATTTATATTTGGGGATCAGATTCGCATGTATAAGAATGCTTAGTTCTGAATTTCTTGATACTTCTTGTGGGGAGTTATTGACGGTGTTTAATGGCGATTGCGATGATAGTGTTTAATTACGGATTATGTATTGGTTGTGTTTCTTTGGGGATTTTGTGAATATAATGAGGCTTCTTAAGCTATATGGTAAAGGCGTGAGTTTAGGAATTTTGTAATGATATCTTTTGAATTGTGCATTACAGGTAATCGTGTTAGTTTGATTTTTTTTAAAGGAATGTTTGCCTAAGGACTTTCGGTGGTTATGTGTTCTTTTTCCCATGTTTAGGCCATTAGTTGGCGCTCTGGTAACAATGTTTAGTATTCAGTGGTGTTGTAGATGTGTAGCTATATGTTAAAAGTCTATCGGTGGCGAATGACAACAAAAAATAAACTTGATTGATAAAAATTCATTACAACAGACATTGATTTCAGTGTATTGTTATAAACATGTAAACTTAATTCATTGCTAAGTAGTTCAGCTAACCTGTTCACAAGTTTCGTGACGAAGGAAAGAAGAGGAATTGGATACGGCTCGCAAATATGAGTTTGTACTAAGACTTTTTAGTTTGTATTCATATCTCTCGTTCTGAAATGCTATTCGCTAACTAATAAGCATATAGCGTTGTGATAACTAAGCTCATTTTTATTTGTATTTTTGAAGGCCCGTCCACACGGTCGAGCTTTGCTCGACGAACTCAGTTCGATGTGCCGTCAGAAGCGGAGAAACGGCGGATAAGGTTCTGACTTTTCCCGCTTCTGACGTCACATCGAACAAAGTTCGTCGGGCAAAGCTTGACCATGTGGACGGGGCTTAAGAGAGTAAATTTTCATGAGTAAATACCGCTAAAAAATTTTTGACTATGGTTTAATAACTTTCATAGTCATTGATAGGGTTATGCTTCTACCCAAGAATAGTAGTAGGGATTTAGAGAAGCATTTATTGTAAAATTTTAAAATTTTATGAACTTACAGGTTTTTTTGCCAAACAAAAACAACAGAAATAACAATAATGGACCTCGAGGTGTGATCCGTTGAATTCTTGCTTACCAAGCTAGCGGGTACACGGAGAGGACACGGAAACTGGCAGGCTTAGTTATCATTCAGCTGTGCCTGAGTTGACCTAAGCATTGGGATTTACGGTTCGCCGATCGTTAGGACGAACATTGTGGTGATCCAACACAGGATTAAAAAACAAGGAAATGATTTGTTTAACACTTAATCGGGAAACGGTTTGCTGAGAATGGGAAGGTTAACACCTGGTGCTACACCATTTAAAAGGAAAAAGGCTCAGTGTGAATAAGAACGCATAATAATATAAGAATAATTGGTTTTGCTCATTAATTTAAGTGCGAAATAAAGGAGAATGGTGCTCCATGTTTAGGTGTTTGCTGATGAATCTTCTGTGAAGGGGGATGCAGCAACTAATGTTCTGCTCAAAAGGTTCATTCACGGTTCAGCATTTAGGCTAAGTGTAACTGTGGCAGGTTTACCAATTGTTGTTTGATTTTCCTTTCTTTTGGACCCCCTCCCTTGTTAAGGAAATGGCCTTAATGATGTTTGATTAATAAATTTTATGCACTGCTCTGCTGGTACATGTATTTTTCTTACAAGTAGAGATTACCACTATAGGATATGAAAGAGGGGCGGTGATAGTGATAATGATAGGGTGACGATTAATGACGTCTTATTTTTCTTTTTTCTCCAATAAAAAACTACTTCTATCGATGGATCGTGTTCACGATGATGAAACATCATCGAGGGGTTGGTCAACGTGAACCAGGATTCGTGACTACACGAAGATGAGAGATGAGAGAGAGAGAGAGGAGATTAATATTACTAATTCTTTTGCTTGCTATTTTCTATATTGATGGATTGTGTACGGAACCCGTGTTGGGCCGTGGTTGCCAAGTTCTTTTGCACAAGAATAGAGAGGTGACAGTGATTTCTCGTACAAAGTATCAGCTAAAATTGTCAGTTCAGGCGGAGACAAAAACAAACAGAATAAAACTCAACAAATTTATTAATTAAACAAAAAAGCAAAAGAATAATAAAAAAGTCAGCCTTGTGACTATACAGGACACAACTTAGTCCTTACTACTCCCTTCGGAGTTCCTAAACAATGAAACACTAAAACCCTAGACCAGAAAATAACGAGAAATATAACTGAATAAATTAGCAAACAATGGGCCCAACATCAACAAAATAAAATAAACCAATACCTATAACTAAGGCAAGAAAGGAAAAGAACGTAAGAGGACCAACAAGGGGGAAGGGGTGGGCAAACTGAATTCTCCTTACCTACAATTTATAAAAACTAAATCTTCTAAATAAAAAATAAAAATAGCCAAAAAAACATTAATAGATGTATAAATACCCACAAGAAATAACGGAAAAAATTTACAGCATCAACTCGTGATCAAGATATACACAGATTGGCCAATATATATAATAATATAAATAAATAAAAATAAAAAGGTACGCAAAGAGCTTTCTCACACCTGAATAAAGGGATGAATGATTCCAAATGATTCAGGCTGAAACAGGTTGCCTTTGCTGTAGGCCGAAATAACAGAGGGATCCGTGATCTCTTACATCCACTGAATGACCACGTATCAGGCCAAATACTCAGCTATCTGAAGGGCGGTGCAGCTACAACAGGTTACCAATACCATAGGGGAAGAAGTTTTGTCTGTCGTGCTCCCGACCAAAAAACACAAGGGAAATTACCCTACCTAGGTTAGACAACCGCCCGCTACTTGCACCTTGCACGGGACCTCAATGCCCCCAACCGCTGCAGCTCAGAAGGAACGTCGTAGGCAAACACCAAAGTGTGTCCCACTCCCCACGTCCACCTCTTTGTCGGGATCCCAGCGGCCGCTATCAGAGCCCGCAGGACAGTACACACAGTAAGGGGGTAGGGTAAGTCACCAGCAGACTGCCGAAAATGCCCCTGGCGGCCCTTCAATACTGACGACGGACAAATCCTTCGAAGTTCACGATTAAGAAAAATATGCCAGGCTGCCTACAAACCATGGGGGCGGGCGAAGAATAGCGAGCCCGAAACTGTTGATCGGGAAAAAGTTGCGCCCCCTCCAAATCCTATCACTGGTGTCCTTTTCACCAAACCACTCAAAAGATAAACAAAAACAAAAAAAACTAGCAATTTAAATAAAGATGCTCACAAACATTTAACAAGCGGGGGAGGAAGGTTTAACAAGCAATTCCGCTTGGACGCTCAGGCCGAGACCAAAGTAAAGCTTAAAAACTAAAAGCCTTAAAAACTAAAAACTTAAGTTCCTTACGCTAAAATTTTATATACAACCAAAATATAACAAAAAGCAGTAACAAAGGCTGAGATAAAAATTAAAGGCAAAAGCAATGCCAATTACGTTAATACTGATACCCTTCCCTCCAAAGGAAAAAAATAAAAAGAAATTTTGTTCCAGCAAAAATAATTTTTTTTTTTGTTTTTTTTTACTACTGTGGTATAAAAAAAACCAAACCTGTAATGGAAAGGAAAGAAACCAATAAAGGACAACCAATAACCAGGCAAACATACAATAATAGAAACAATAAACCTGAAAGCCTAAATTGGTCGTTAAAAATCTCAATAATAGAATTATACCACGAAGGAGAATACAAACCAAAATGCTTTATATAGCCGTTACCATTATTTTAAAGGCTCAAATGATAATACCCGATACTCTGAACCCAAAGAAAAAGCATGGCAAAAGACAGACCATAAACATAACACTACCAATAATTTAAAACCAGGATCATAAACAGTTTACAAATCCTCAAATCTAAAGGTCCAATCCGTCTTACCTAGCTTAACCTAAAATAAAAACTTAGACACACACTAGGCATACACCTTAACCTACAACCACACGAACAATATAGTGCAAAAAGGTCATATAAATAAATCAAATCAAAAATTCTTAGTATACGGGTGGACAAAATCAATCATTCGTTAGGAATCTATGGAACCATTATAACATACAAGGAGTGTATACCATCATCAAGAAACCTTACATAAACTTACTAAAAATTCTCCCTCCACCCCCCAAAAAAAACTCTTGAAATATTACTTAAACTATACTTACATTCAAAAGGTAATTTTTTTCATACAACCTTAATTGGAGAAAACGAGCAGGCGGCAGCGTACTGAGAAGGAACAGGCAAGCACACTAAGTCCTAGCAAAGGGCGTTCAGGAATTTTAGTTGTTCTGTCCTTTTGTACGTAGTTTAATAATAAGGTTGAATTCCTGCAGAAAATAGGGACCCAACGCAAAAATCCTCTGGTTGGCTCCCTTCATCCGCTCGATGAAAACAAACCAAAGGATTGGTGTGTCAGTCAAATCTCAACCGGAAAAGAAAAAATTCGTCAACATTAAAGGTTTGAAATGGGTTAAAGAGCAGGGCGGAACCAAAGAAAGAGCTTCCTTTTCAATGGTGGAGTAAGTAGCCGGATTTTTAACCGCCTTTCCGCCCCAGAAGCTTCTTACTATAGTAAGCTACAGGATGAACACCGGTCCTCCTTCCGTTGGAAAAGGATCCCCTCCAATCCCCGACATCACTGGCAATCCCTACCGCGATAAATAAAAGGTTTCTTGAAAATTTTTGGGGGAAGTCAAAATAAGGGTTAGTAATTAGTACAGATTTAACGTTTATTAAAAGATTCTTCACACCGATCAGACCAAACAAGAACCTTTTGTCCCTTTTTCTAATAAAGCTAGGTAAGAGGTTGAGCAAGATTCTGGGAGTAATTACGCCACGAAACGGCGGTAATAACCCGTTCATGCCCAGCACCCGTTCTTTACCTCTCTAACAGTTACTTGGCCTTTGCAAATTAATAATAGCCTCGAGGTTAGCTTGTTTCGGTGAGCCACCTGAGCCCAAATAACCAACCTCGGTGACCCAAATAACAAACCTTGGCCTGGCCCGCCCAAATTCGCACTTAGCCAAAGTGCAAAAACTAGTCCTGCAGGGACCTAAGAGCTTCAAAAACCCTTAACGTAAATCCTTAGCATGTGGGTATATCCCAGTCATTACTATATACTACCAAAGTCATCGGATATAAATTTTTCCGTTCCTCTCCAAAACCACCCAAATTAACCTTATTCATGAGCCTTCTTGAAAAGTACAAGCTGCATTTTTCATTCAAACCAAATAGGCATAACCTTCACCACTCGTTATGGAGGCCAAATGGCGTGGGACAAATGCTGAATATTTCACGAGCTCGATCGGATAATGGAACCTGCCAATAACCTTTTCAAAAGATCCAGCTTAGGTAATAAATTTGGCAGAACCAATCGATCCAAACAAATCATCAAATACGAATGGGAGTGGAAACGAATCATTTTGTAGTATTTTTGTTCACTTTGCGGTAGTCCACGCACATGCGGAACTTACCCGGTACTGCTTTTTTTACTAATAACCCCCCCCCCCCAATAGGCGAACTCCAGGGGACTCACAGTATGGCGTTGGGAATAAGGTCATGCTCAAACATGTACTCTATCTCCTTACTGACCAAAATCCAATTTTTACTGGGTTCAAGCCGGTGTCAAGGACTTTGCTTCAAACAGGGGAAGCACAACCTACATCAACAAGTCATGGATTTGTTAAAAAATATTTGTTCGTACCTGGAGCAATCCTGAAAAAGGATCTGGAAAAGGAATAAATAAAAGTTAAGTTAAGCAATAACCTTCCGGTTTGTCAACATCTAAAATGATTCTAAACTACTTTTGTAACATTCCAAACATTTTGCATATTTTCACCCAATGCATCTTGAAATAGGAAACCTGACACCCTAACCATCATCCCAGTTCCTCTGGAGGGCAACATCCACTACCAACAGGACACAGGCTCGTACACGAATCGCTAATGGATCACCTTGCTACCATGGTTAAGGTTTTTCAGCCTATTAATGTTGAAAAATTATTCTACACTTACGGACTTGAACCGGGGGCCTCAATTTCATAGTTAAACTCTGAAACCAGTTTTTTTCCTCAAAACCTTCCAAAGGGCCCTAATATCTGGTTCAGTTAAAAAAACTCAAAGAAAAACACTTAATTTCTGGGGGGGTCCATACTCAACACCAGCAACTAGCTCCCCAGGTTCAAATGAACAGTACCTTCTACCTTTTTGTCAAAATTAACTTTCATTACCGACTGTGAATCGTTCCAAATTTTCCTGGCAAACTTCCAAGCACTAATCATTTTGCCACTTCAAGTCTTCCACAAACCTTCCAACTTTTATTTCACCCTTCCCGGTTTGATTCGAGCATTGACAAAACAATTTCCAATGGACCGCGAACCTTGCTGCCCAAAAATACCAACTCAAAAGGAGCTACTCCAGTAGAAGAGTTTAGGGTGGCTCCTGATAGCAAAGGAGGGGCAAAAGGGATGAGGGGCTTTGTCCCAATTCACTACCATTATCATAACAAATGGTTTCGTCAGGACAGACTTGAGGGTTTGGTGGAATCTTTCCACCACCACCTTGGACTTCTCTGGGGTGATAAGGTACGCTGGTAATGTGCTGAATGGCCAGTTTCAGCCACACTTACCCCTAACTACCTTACTCGTGAAATGAAATTCGTCCCGCAGTACTGTCTGAATTACACGAGGGGCGAGGAACCACATACCTGGAAAAGAAATAGAAAGCAATAACAGTTTTTCGAAAACAACTTTGGAACAGTAATACGCCTCATAGGTATAGCTTCAGGAAAAACGAGGAGGCGGGCTCTATCCATGATATGTTAATAAAATATACGTAACCCTGTTTTTAGTCTTAGGTAAGGGGACCTACAACATCAATTACTAACTCAGAAAATGGTTCACCTATGGCCAGGTAATGGGATTAGCAAGCGGGGCCTTTAGGGATCCCCTGATTAGGTTTAACCCATAACCTGACCAACGTTTCCACATTCTCTGATAAAACTGCTTCACATCTCAATTTAATTCCGGGCCACCAAAAATCACCTAGCCAAGCTGTTGGAAAGTTTTTAAAACACCCAACCCAAATGACCTGAAAAAAAATTGGTATGAGCTGTAATTCCAAAATAGAATTTCTGCAATTGAGAAGGTACCACAATCTGTTCCACTCTACCAGTTTTATTCAAATTATCAGATGCGGGACGACTAAACCTAAACCTATAATAAAAGGCCCCCTTACAACTCCAAAAACCTAGGTTTAGGTCAGATCCTTCAAAACATCGACCTAAGTCAAAACAAATTAAAATTAAACTTATCTTTTGAGCTTTAATAAAAAGCAGCTCTGTTCCCAATCAAGTTTCAATATCATTAACTACAGTTTATCATTACCACTACTTTTCTCTACTGAACCCAGGCCTTACTACATTTTCTAACTCTAAACTAAGTTGCTTAACATTTAAGTCAATCATCGTTAATCCACATCAGTAAACTAACAGACTTTATCGCCTGCGGACCGAGTAAGTTACAGCCCATCGGGACTAGCCTTTTACAGATAATATATTAGGGAAAATCTCCCGTTCTTCGCTATCCAGCATATCATTTCCCAGGGATTACCATCAATACCGGGATAGGTAGGACTATCCACCAACAGCCAACTCAGATGTAACTGCCTGTATCATACCTGGAAAAGACATACGGAACATTAACCAAAAGGAGCCGACACAATTCGAGGTCTGGGAAACCATCCCAATAATACAAAATTTCCAGTATATTTCTCAGAACCGTTCAATGCCCTCTTCAGACCAACGATGGGGCAGAACCGGTCTGTCCCTAAAAAACTTCACCTGGTACAAACACAAGAGTCAAAAATTCATTTTTGACCAGGCCATACATATTTGTCATACCTTGAGTCACCAATTGAGGATTAGGAGCATTCAGACTTACTACTATTCCTTTAAACTACCACTAATCTACTACAGATCTGTCTTACCAGAACTACTACTAATCATTTGTGGACCTTCATTAACTAATGCCTACAGGACTTTGATTATTTACGCTTCTAGGCGTACCGCCTGACGAGCATTACACTGGCTTTGGAAATGCCCTGGCTTAGTTACACCAGAAAAACATGTCCTCTTACGGCCTGATCCTCTGTTTCCGTGATTATTTATCCTTTTGTTATTTCCCCCCAGTTGGGAATAGTCTCTATTAACAAAAAACCAAAACTCTAGGGGGGGAGGTGGACCTCCTTGGTACTTCTACCCATATCCCCCTACACCTGGAAAAAAAAAAAAAAAAAAAAGGGGGGGGGGGGGGGGGAATTATTAACATTCAATATTCTTAGAGATATTGGGAGTCCAACAAGGGGGGTTTTCAACTCTACCTCCCCATCCCAACCACTATGGGAGCGAGATGAGGGTTTATTCAAGACCTTATAAGATTAAAATTGCCATACCTGAACGGGTGAGTTTAACCACCAAACTCATCCGCTAATTGAGCGGCGCTACTTCCACGGTTTCATGGCCTTTACCTCCATCAAGGGGGTGGACCCTTAAACCCCTCCATGCTACAGGCCTTCTTAAACTCCATCAAGGAGCCATCAGTTCGCAGTAAGCCCAGCGAAAGTTAAACTACCTGACGACTTTTCAGCCAGTCGTCGAAACTGTTGCCATCCTTGACACGTGCAAAATTCTACGGAAGGAACTGGGTGCAGGGTTGTGTTCCATATAGTTCCGAAAATCTGAGGCGGTAGGCCCTCAGGGACCCAGGTCATATGCTTTCAAAATCAAAGCTTTTTCACCTTTTTGGTAGTCCCGGGCTACTCCCATCCTCCAAGGCATTGTTATTACCCGAATTGCCTTGCCCACTAACCCTACATTGGGATTAGCAACCGTCCACATTCTTATGTGGGGCCAGGGACAATCGGGGGGTGGCCAACAACGCTCAAAGGCCTGAAGAACTCAGGGGACATTTTGTTCATCAAAATACAGGCACTAATTTAAGGTCCGCCGCACCTAGATTGAACCTATCTTTGAAAATTGAACTTTAGGGGAACTGGCCATATTGGTACCCCTGTTGTAACCTTGCCATCTGCAAATTAAGGTTAGACCATTCCTCCAACTCGTGTCGCCTTGCCCGCTCGTTCTCCTCAAAGCTTTCAATCTTCCTTAACTCAATTCTTTTTTGCAAAAAAAAAAAAAAAAAAAAAAAAACAAAATTTTAAATTTGTATTCCACCTCCTCCCTTGGGAGTCACCCAAAGCATTTAACAGGGGCCACAGGGGCGGGTTGTTCAAGTTGGCACAGCAATTAGGGGTGGTGGCAAGAATGGATTATTTGGACACATTTTGTAAGTAAGTTTGCCAGGACCCTTATAAATGGTACCTGTACGAGGAGGATCCTCGAACAGGGTTATAGGCCAGCTCCTCACTCCCACACTATCCTCTTCTAAATCATTTATACTCCCTTCACAATTACTATTTATATCACTCTCCCTCATCACTAACTAAATGCTCAATCCTTTGCCAAGTCCTGGTTGAACCTTATCCCTAACCACCACCAATATTTCCTTCGTTAGTGGCCACTGACTTCAGCGGGAACACCCAACCACTTAGCACATCAATAAATTTGTTTGTTTTTTGTTTAACACTGGTAAGTTGCTTTAAGAACAAATCAGCCGACCCCAAAAACTCAGTCGGTGGGTCAAAAATAAACTTTCCTTCCATTTAAACAAATAATGCAGGGGGGAAGGGCAACACTATCAAAACAAGTAAACAAATACTGAACAAGCGTCCAACCTGAGTTGTCGCTCCACTTGACCAAAATACCGGCGGATACCCCGAGCTCTCCTATCCTGTTCATTTTCGGTCGCCCAAATATGTTACGACCCTTTAGGGGTGGGACCGCTGGTGCAATGTTCTTTTGCCACAGAATAGAGAGGACAGTGATCTTACCAATATCCAGCTAAACATTCAGTCAGCGGAGACAAAAAACACCCCCGCACAGGAAAAAACTCAACCAATATTTGTTAATGAACAAACAAAGCAAAAGAATAATAAAGTCAGCCTTGCCTTGACCTAGTAAACAGGAAACAACAACTTAGTCCTTACTACTCCCTTAGGAGTTCCTAAATAAACCTAACACTAAACCACCCTAGACAGAAAAATAAGAGAAAGATATACTGCATAAATTAGACAAAATGGGACCCAACATTTAACATAAATATAAAACCAACAATACCTCTAAACTAAGCAGAAAGGAAAGAAGTAAGCGAACCAACAGGGGGAAAAACTTAATTCTCCTACCTACAATTATAAACTAAATCTTAAATATAAAAAATTATCAAAAACAACATTTAATAGATATATAATTACCCACAAGAAATAACGAAAAGTACCAGCATTCACTCGTGACCAAGATTATACAAGATTCGGGCTATAATATATATATAAATATTAAAAATTTAAAAATGGTACGCAAAGAGCTTCTCACCACTGAAATAAGGGATGAATGATTCCCAAATGATTCAGGCTTGAAACAGGTTGGCCATTGCTGTAGCGAAATGCCCACGTATCAGGCCAACAATTACTCAGCTATCTGAAGGGCTGGCTGCAAGCTACACAGGTTACCAACAATACCATGGGGAAGTTGTCTTGTCGTG
>NC_061108.1:30972737-30990237 GCF_015104395.2 Macrobrachium nipponense
AGATGAAACGTCCTACAAGTGGTTTTGAGGAGCAACCCGCCCTTCGAGTATCAAGACTAAGACATTTTCTGCAGTACGAAGTCAGGAAGCCGTCTGAAGTTTCTGCTGTCTCCTTTTGTGAAGCCGTCGCTTCGAGCACTGATTTCGAGAGCTGCAAAACTGATCAGCAAGTATTTCTTTATGCTCCTCTTCAATCAATCCCTCTTTTCATTGAATGGCCGAAAGTGCCCAGTGCTTGACTTGAAAGCCTAAATTTTAAACTGTTTTTTTTCATAAATTTTATATCGAAACATTAATATTTTGAGACTGTGTTGAAGTTCTGTAATAAAAGTTTTTCATTTCAAATGCCTAAAAAATCTAAAAGTAATTCTTCAGGAAGAATTTTAGAAACAGAATATTAGTTTCTCACTCGTAAGGTAAGCAATTTTCCAGGCGGCGCTGTGTAGCATTTGTAGGTTTTATTTAGCAAAATTAATTCATTTGAAAATTTACAACCCTCGAACGACTGGTGTTTTTATTGTGTATTTTGTTTCCTTTTAACTCAATCAGTTGTATTCTACTATTTAGAATTAGTATGGGTTGGATAAAGTAATGGTGAAAATATTCTTAATAAGACACTTTTCTTATGGACTTAGATGTAGGATATTAAACTTGTATAGGATGCCTGTACAATTCAATATCGAAGAAAAATTACAGGAATTAATGTTACAATACCCCTGAGCCTTGTCTCCGAAAAAAAATGGTAATGTAGACACCTCTAAAAATAGGGAAACCTGTTACCTACCTTAGGGAAAATCATCAACCGGCATCTCTGCTATCCATGGTGACATAAAAAAGCTAAGGCTAAAAACCAAACGCAGAACTATCAAAAATACAATCTTCATTCCCAAACCTAACATGATAAAGCGCTTCAGTGGCGTGGTTGGTTTGGTGTTTGCTTCTCACCTCGGTGGTCGCGGGTTCGATTCTCGGCCATCCCATTGAGAAGTGAGAGATGTGTATTTCTGGTGATAGAAGTTCACTCTTGACGTGGTTCGGAAGTCACGTAAAGCCGTTGGTCCCGTTGCTGAATAACCACTGGTTCCATGCAACGTAAAAACACCATACAAAGAAATAACATGATAAAAAAAAAAGATGAAAAAAGTCAGGACACTAAGTGTCCTCACTTCTGGCCGATAAATCACCAAACAAATCCTCATAAGTTCATCCCTAAAAAATAAATGTCACGCACCACATCCCAAATGAGATTACTCATATTAGATATTTGTGTATTACACCACATTCCTCCCATTAACTAGCATATGGAATGTCATAGTCATTCATGACCTAAGTTATAAATAATCGTCAAGTATTCCCCTCACCATTGACTTTTACGATCCATCTTTTACTGGACCTTCGTGCACTGTCCATCTCCGGCGCCGTCTCGCTGATTATCACTTTATGGTCGGCTGGCTAATGAAACACTTCCAACTTGATATCAGATTATATTGCGCTCCCATGGGCCCTAATGCATGTACATACGGGTGCACTCAGTTGTTCTTGAAGGTTCTTTGTTTGCATTCCTCTGTGACATATGAACCGTGTGACCTGCCTTCGGTCACCATACACATGTACCCATCGACTGGGTCAACTTACAAGCGTTCGTGCTCGCCATCTTGACTTCTCAACTTGAGCCCCTTGTATCGTCAGCACCCACAGTTTATTCACCAAAGATATGCGCTGATCGGTCTTTTGACCCATCCCAAATTTTTATAAACATGACCATTGATCGCGCATTCCAACCCCTCTTGCTTCGACTCTCGTCTGTTACTCCTTATAATGTCGTAATAACAGAGTAATTGATAATTATCTTCTCGGAGCAGTTAACACAGCTTAGCCACCACCTGTACGTAACCACCTGGCACATATTAGGCTGGACACAGGCACATAGTTCGTCATAACTTATTCTACCACATGAGTCAGGGCGATTCCCGGTGCTGGTAACTTTTTCCACGCTTGTTGCACACCAGTGTAATGTTCTATGGAATAAAAATTTGTCCACCACATCTCCTTTAGTGGGGGAACCGTAAACCTCCTATGTTTCTGGAACTTGAATATTCCGTGGTTTCCCAGCAACTTCTTCCTGCATCCACCTGGCAGAAGTGTTATAGATCCGTCTGCTTAACCCCAGGAACCATCCTGAGTCTGAGACGACTCTACACGAGGCATCGAAGATTTGTGATCCTTTAGTAGTAACGATGAGTCTGTAACCTCGTCGCACATGGTGGAGACCACACATCTGGTGCAGTAGATCCTGTAGCTGTTTCCTTGTCATCACTTGGTAGGGTTTTGGGACTCCTCTTAAGTCATAGTGTACCAGTGTGCCGTCATGCGCAAGTCCTAATTCACCACCGACTAGTCTATGTTCTTCAGAATGAAAATCCTACTTTCACACACATTTTTGCCTTGAACTAACACGCTACCTCATAGTCAATTGCTGAGGAAATTCACCTCTCAAAATATACATGGTCCCTTAAAAGTACTATGAAACGCTTTTTATCAAACCTTGGCTGACAAATATACCTTTAGAACACTGAAATATCTATACAACTGATCCTCAGTAAATATGTTTGAACACCCCTGCAAGTAACATGTCACAAAAAAATAAATATACACCCATAAAAAACTAATACCACTTGACCCGGTTTCTGATCTCCTCTAATAAAGATTCAGCTCATTTCTCAATATCAATTAACAAGCGTAGTTTGTCCCATATAAAAAATTACCGTCACAACAAAGTCCCCTTGGATCTCGTTGACTGATACTTGCAACACATTGCATGGCCACCTAAATTCCTTGTAAGAGAACGTCATAATCTAAAACACCAGAGAGAGAGAGAGAGAGAGAGAGAGAGAGAGAGAGAGAGAGAGAGAGTTACAGGGAGTAGGATGTCTCAAAGACTTATTAGTCCATCCGAGGAGACATTGTGCGCTCATTTATCTCTAGGAGCAGGTTCCACTGTTCATTCACAGTGTTCTAATGATTTTGTCTAGCTTTCTTTTAAATTCTTCCACACTTGCTTTTTACGACTTTTGGTGGCAGTTTATTCCATGTGTCACATATTTTGTATAAGAAGAAGTTCCCACAATGGGATGTGTCGTATGTCTTCAGTTCTAGTTTCTATCCGTTATTTCTTGTCTGGTTTTCGTTTAACGTAAATAGGTTACTGTCTACTTTTGTTATGCCTTTCAGTATTTTGAATGTTTCTATTAGTTCATCTCACAATCATCGTGTTTCTGAGCCTTACATGTTCAGGGTCTCTAGCCATCTTTGGTAACCTATTTGCCTGATGGATGGAATTAACTTTGTGGCTCTTGCTTGTAACCCTTTTAATCTCTTTTATGTCCTTTCTAAGTGTTAGTGACCAAAACTACATATTCAAGATGAGGTCTAACTATCGATGTGTAGAGCTTATCGATGTGTAGAGCTGCAACACTTTCCTTGTTTCTGCATTTGAACTGCCTCTTTATGTATCCCACTAGTTTCTGTGCCCTATTTTCAGCTATTATGCACTGTTTTGTGGATTTTAAGTCCTTGGTAATAATAACTCCAAGGTCCTCTTCTGGTTCTACCCTATTTAATGCATTCCCAAGCAGCATGTAGTTGGCAGTGGGGGATGTTTGTTCCTATTTGTAACACTTTACTTATCCAAGTTAAAAGGCATTTGCCATCTTTTTGACCACTCTCCTGTTTTCTTTAGATAATGTCTTAAGGTTTCTACTGTCTTTGGGTCTGCTAGTTTGGTATCGTCTGAAAATTTGGGTATCTTGCTAGTTAATTATAAATCAATGTCATTAATATGAATAGAAAAAACAAGAGCAGACCAAGGACAGAACCCTGAGGAACTCAGCTTGTCACATCTGACCATTCTGATTCTTCACTGTTTATTACGACTCTCTGTTTTCTATTAGTTAGCCAGTCTTTGATTCAGTTTGCTGTTTCTACTACAATTACTAAAGCTCTAACTTTTGCATTCTACTACTGTTGTAAATACCAAGCATGTTATAGAAAAACACCAGGAGATTAGATAGGCAGGATCTGTTTCATCTGAAGCCGTGTTGACTGTTTAACAACAGATTGTTTCTATCAATGTGATCCACAATTTGATCTGCAATTATGGACTCAAAAATCTTACAGGGGACCGATGTTATACAGATTGGTCTTTAATTTCCTGGCTCTTCTCTTGATCTTTTTATGTCAACTGGGGGCACATTACCTAGTTTCTATCCTTTGGGTGCCTTTCATTGTTCTGCCGTTTTTCTGTAGAGTTTGGCCCTTATCCTTTCTGCATTCTTTAGGGAAGCAATCATTAAGGAAGGTTTTTCCCTCCATGGGCTGGGTAGGATTTGGATTCTTTGGCCATCAGCCTTTGTGGTGGGGCCTTCCTCAGGCCCACTTCCCCAGCCTGGCAGAAAACCTGCCTTCCTCCAGGAAAGCAGCCTCAGAGGAGGTTTTCTCCCCTCCACAGGCCAGCAAGGCTGAGAAGCCTTAGGCCATCAGCCTTTGTGGTGGGGCCATCCTCAGGCCCACTTCCTAGCCTGGCAGGAAAGCTGCCTTCCTCCATGGAAGCAGCCTCTGAGGAGGTTGTTTCCCCTCCATGGGCCAGCTGTTGTTAAATCTGTCCCCTAATCTTTGCTACATTTATTTTATTTACTCAGTTTTAGACATTACTTTTCCTATTGTAAAATATCTTACATTAATGAAGCTATAAAGATCTGCTCGAATACCTGTCTTTTCATAACAATTTATTTTCTGGCTGCTGTTTCATCTCAAAATGTACTTTTATACTTTTATATTATATTCTGTATATTACATACATACACACACACACACACACACACACACACATATATATACTATATATATATATATATATATATATATATATATAATACACAAATTATATATATTATTTCAACACAAATCGTGTGAACAGAAATAAAATTTCTGACTCAGAAATCTATTTCTGTTCCACGAATGATTGTGTGTTGAATACATATGTATATATATATATATATATATATATATATATGTATATATATATATATATATATATATATATATATATACATATATACAATATATATGTATATATATATATATATATATATATATATAATATATATTATATATATATATGTAAGGCCTAGGGTTTTGATTAATAATATATTATCCATACGTTCTCTGTGACCTGTGGAATGTGGAGAACAGTGTAGAAGTGACGACCTGAGAGTAGCTGATCAATGAGTTTCTAGGGATGGCGTGAGATAATAGTGCTTAGTTCAGGAAGTCAATGCACGACAGTTTATGAACTCCTCTCAAAGTGCCTTTGGGAAACTGGTTGTAGCCAGTAATATGAGGCGTTGTCGAAGTGTGCATTCGTATGTGCGTGTGCGCCTCTTCTATTCATAATGTATCACTAGCCAAGTCTATGGGAAGACTTGCACAGAGATTCGGGGAGGAAGGCAAAGCCACGATGGCAGATGCCAAAGTGTTTTTATTTATCAGTGAGTGAGATATTCCGGCTGCAATGGGTGAGTTGAATTACTTTAGCCAAAGGGATGGCTTGTTTGATATCTTGTAAGATGTTCCATTTTATTAACTTTGTCTTTAAACTTGTGTGTGTACTTACCGGGATGTGTTCTGTATCTTTGAAACAGATGGATCTGGAATACCGGGGGACAAAGAGTTCCCAGAGGGGCGTAGACTTTTTGGTGACATTTTACTGTTTTTGAGTTAGTCTGTAAGACTGGATTACTTGGTTAATTGATTTATTTATTCTTGTTAATAAACGCTAATGTTATGATGCAACTCTCTCATTTTCATTACCTGTTAGAATGGAGAGATTCCTTGGAGAGAGAGAGAGAGAGAGAGAGAGAGATTGTCGGTGCTAGAGAGAGAGAGAGAGAGAGAGAAAAGGTTATAAGTAATGGGATGTGTGGGTCTGCTTCCGTTTCGTGTCCACGCTTACCTTGTGAATAACTGGGGGAAAATCCCCCCATGTTTTACGTGGTGGCAGACGGTTAAGAGGGGATATAAAAGTGTTCTTTCTTTTCTATGCCTAGAACGCCAATGTAGAGAGGGGTGGCCAGTTAGAAAAAAAATAAAAGGGGTTATGGCTTACGATAGTTTTCGAATGACAAAGCTTGGTGGGATTGTGGAAAATCGTTAAACTGTTAGTTTTCAGTTACTTAGTGAGAAAAAATGAGAAAATATCTGTCTGTTAACTGTGCTAAAGGGAGGGAAGGATTTTATTGGACTCAGCATTTTTCCCAGGGAGTCAGCCTAGAAGCAGCGAGCGCACCCAGTATGACTTTTGCTTGTGCAATGAGTGTGTTCTGAGATACCCGTGCGGCGGTCGTTGTTAGTATCACTGCCTCGTTTTACGAGAATTTCGAGTTCTTTTTTCCCATTATGGAGTGGTAAGTGTTAAAACTATTGTTTATCAAAGGGAGAGGGTTTTTGTTTAAATATTTCAGGGTTATGGGATTGGTTCAAGAGGTCAACAATTTTTCTTGTCTTTGCCCCATAGTGACGTGTTTTCTTTATTTGCACGTGTTTATAATAGACGTATTTGTCTTTGTTTTAAACACATAAGAATGTATTAAGGTGTATTTTTCTATGCATGTGAACTGTGCTTGGATAATCATATCTGGCTTAGAGACAGCGGCCACAATTTTACGGGCTCAGCACATTTCTGCAGAGAGGCGCCTTGCATTGCGAGGTGGGTACTAGTGTATATCTTGGGAAGGGGTCCTCAGACAACTGGTTCAAGGGGGAGAGGTGAGGGATACTGCTGGTATGCCTCGGGCTGTTCTGTCGCTCGACTGAGGGGTTGTTCTCACGGGGGAGAATTTTTTTTCTCCAGTGGTGGGTGAATCCCCTGCCCCTTCCTTTTTTTTCTTTGTGTTGGGGATGGGTCTGGCCTTGACATTGGATGCTAAGATATCAGCTGATTGATAAGTTGATGAAGTGAAATGCCCGTAGAGTCTTTTTTTAAGAAAAGAGATTTTTTTTTCTCTCTTGGAGGAAGAGAAAAGGAAATAAAAAGAGATTTTTCTTTTCCGAGAATGAGGGGAAAAGTAGTTAACATGCACGGGATGTGTTATATGTTTCTTTGTGCCTTGAAAGACACAAATATAAGGGGGATACACAGATTATTTTTTTTATTGTGTTGGAGAAATTACTTTGAAATGCCGATGATTGGTGTTGTATCGTGTTGTGTGGCAATGGTGTTATGTCATGGTGTTGCATGCTGGAGAAATTGTATGTCATAGGCTTCAGCATTACTGTTGTATGCTATTTTGAAATTTACACCCTTACTTGAGATCTTTGCAATGAGAATTATTGCTATGGAGAGTTATTATTATTGTTAGTTATTAATAATTATTATACTTGAGATGTGTCACGGGAGGTTTGCTTAAGTATAATTATCATTACGGGAGAATTGTTTTACGAGAGAGTTTTGAGATATTTCATGGGAGATTAGTTGATAATTATTACAGATAATTATTCAAGGAGAATTATTACAATGAATTAATGGGAGAAGTCTTGTGTTAATTAATTGTTGAGTTTTTGTAATTTTTGAGAATATTTCAGTGATTCACGGGGATGAGTTTTGCTGAATCTTGATGAATCTGACTGAATCTTGATGAATCTGACTGAATCTTGGTGAATTGTGTGGAATCTTGCTGAACTTTTGCTGAATTTTTTTTTTTTTTTTGTGCTGAATTTTTGGAGAATGGACAAGCATTAACATTGGTGATATTTTTTGTACTGATACTGATGATTTTGATGATAGCAATTTTTTTGGTGATTTTGTGATAATGATATTTCTACTGATTTTTATGTACTAATACGTGGGTGTTTTAAAAGCTGTTCAAGGGAGTGAGATCTTTTTTGAATTTTGGGAGGAACTAACAACACATTATTTTAGTTTTTTTTTTTTTTTTTTGTTTTTTTTTTTTTTTTCCTTTTTTTTATGAGTTCAGCAGATAATTGCTTGACATCTAGTGAGTTACGGGAGATAGTTAATGGTGCCGTTGATTTTTCTTTTCTCCTTTTTTGGAAATTAGCCATCGCTGACACAAGTTTTTTTTTTACCATGGCGAATTTGAATTTATTTTTTCTCTCCAGTTGGTGTGGATATTTTTTATAATGTCTCAGTTCGTGACTTAGAGTCATTGTTCGGGAACGTGTTTGTGTTTTAGCTATTTGATGCTATAGAGAAATATATGAGAGAATTTTTTGCACGTTTTGAATGCATACGTAATGGCACTACATTTTTTCTCTGGATATTTATGTTCCAGGAATTGTGAGTTTTCTTGCACAATACCCTTGTCGTATTTGTGACAACTTTGTGAGAGATAAGAAACTTGGTTAAGTTTTCTAGTGGCTTATGCTGTAGTGCATATGGAGAAGTCTTGGTTAAGACACTTTGAATTTGGAGTTCTGTTATAATGACTTGTGGCACATTGGTGATTTTTTCTAGAATTTTCTAGACAGTTTTATTTGCCGAGTTTTTGCCTTTTTATTAGCAGTTATGCTAAATGGAGAGAGTTTTTATAGTTTTTGACTATAACATTGAGTTATTCTTTGGAGAATTGGAGTTATAATTGGAGTTATAATTGAGATATATTATTTTGGAGAGATAATTGGAGGTATATATTATTTTTGAGTTATAATTTGAGATATAATATATGGGAGATATATATTTTTGGCCATTTTTGATATTTGCCAATAGTGGTATGAGCTATGTTTAGTTCAATTATTTTGCAGCCATCTTTGTTGCAAATGGAGACACATATTTGGAGATTATGGGGCAATATTTGTGAGTGAGTGAGTTAGTTGCCTTGAGTGCACAATTTTTTGGAGATGGGATTTCATTTTTTGATATTCCTTTTTGGAGATATTTTTTTTGGAGCCTTGTTTTGTTCCACATGGAGTTTATTGGGGAAATAGAGGTAAATATTTTTTGTATTTTGCCGAAATATAGAGGTGATATTTCTCTATTCTTGGAGTGGTGTCTTTTTTTTTACTGACATGTGGCTATTGGAGAAATAAGAGAATAATATAAGGGGGTTGGTTATTAACCAAATGGAGGAAATATTTTTATAACCGGAGTGGTGTTATTATTAATATGGTGTCTCATAATGGAGTTGGAATTAATCTTTGGCGGGTTACCCTTTTTTTTTTTTTGTGGTCATGGAGTTTTTTTTCGAGACAAGAGAAGATTTCTGTGGTTCTCTTTTTTGATTTCGTGTCTATTTAGAGGCGAATGGCATTACTGCATTACGAGTCATTTGGAGATGTGTGCATTTTTTTATGTTCACAAGTGTGTTTATTCCTTGGAGAAATATAATTGGGGAAAAGTTCATGTTGAGAGAATAAGTCTTCGAGACAAATTTTTGAACACATTAGTCATATCCTGGAGTTAATTCTGTGAAATGTGTCTGTTAGACCTTTTTTTCTTGAGAATCATGAGTTTCCAAACTTATGTGTCTGACTAGACAATTTTTGCGCTGTTGTTTGAGCATGCGTCCGCAGGCGATTTTTCTGCTGACAAGCGATGTGATGAGTGCTGTGCTGTTTCTTTTCTTCTGATGATGATAGATCAGAATTTTTGCAATATCTGGAAATGTTGGCTATAGCATTTCACGAAAGCGCATGTGTGAGAGTTTGCTTTCTGGCAAATTCCATAACTTTACATGGAGCATTTCTTGGGGATAAACGCGGGAGTTATGCATATTATACATGTATTATGTATTTTGTGATTGGGGAAATCTTCTTGTGATTATCCTTTTTTTTTTTTTTAATTATTTTTCTTCCTTTTCCTGTGAGAGATATAATTTGGGGATTGAGCTTAAGTAACATTTCTTTTTTGGACGGGAGATTTGATTTACTGGGAGATGTAATTTTTCGAGGGTTGTTACTTAAGTAATGGGAGTTTGACATTAAGTCTCATTGTAATTAATTATTGAGCAGTAAAGGGGTTTTTGCTGTTAAAAGTTGGAGATTTTTGCTGATTTTGTGGGTTGTTTAAATGTCAGAACTTGAGAGAACATTTTTGGGTCTGGGTGTTACGTGATTCTTTTCTTTCTTGAGCTCGTTACGATTTTTTCTTTTTTTTTTGTGAGCACATTCGAGTTCGAAATGTGAGTGCAGAATTCCGTGGAGTTGCTGTGATTTCTGGGTTGTGTGTGTACTGATGTGTGAGTTTGGAGAATTGAGTTGGAGAACTTGATGTTTTTTTTTCTTTGAGAGTTGTGATAATGACTTATGATTTAGTAATCATATTAAGGGAGTTAATTGGGAGACGTTCAGTTAGTATTTCTGACTTTTTGAGATCATTGTTTGATAGAAGTAGTATGTCTGAGTTAATTTTCTTAGATTGACCAAAGACTGGACTAACATACTAACATACGTCAATAAAGTCGTTTCCCGACGCCAGCAAGACGTCCACCAGCCGTGCCGAGAGGTTGCTGTTATTTTACCCCAGGGTGATTACAAGTATTTCCATGATGGGTGATCGAGAGAATTCTACAGCGTGTTTTTTGGGGATCCACAGAAGCCGTGAGAAGTCTTCTACGATGAGGGAGGCATTCCGTCTTCCTACAGTTGCTACAGCCTGCTATAGCCTGTTGCTGTCTGTTCAGCTACTTGCAGACAAGCGAAGAGGGATATTTAAGAATCCTAATGCAGAAAATATGAGAGAAAATGCGTCTTGTGTTATTTGGAGATTAAAGCGTGATAAGACTTTATTTTATAATGCCAGACACGTGCAGTTTTACTTATATTTTGTTTTAAGCCGGCCAGTGTTTTGTGTTATAAGCAATTTTGCTAGGCGGGAGCTAGCATTTGTGCGAGGCCGAGCTATCTGTAAGGCCTAGGGTTTTGATTAATAATATATTTCCATAACGTTCTCTGTGACCTGTGGAATGTGGAGAACAGTGTAGAGGTGACGAGACCTGAGAGTAGCTGATAAATGAGTTCTAGGGATGGCGTGAGATAAAAGTCTTAGTTCAGAAGTCAATGCACGACAGTTTATGAACTCTTCTCAAGTGCCTTTGGGAAACTGGATGTAGCCAGTAATATGAGGCGTTGTCAAAGTGTGCATTCGTATGTGCGTGTGCGCCTCTTCTATTCATAATGTATCACTAGCCAAGTCTATGGGAAGACTTGCACAGAGATTCGTGGGAGGAAGGCAAAGCCACGATGGCAGATGCCAAAGTGTTTTTATTTATCAGTGAGTGAGATATTCCTGCTGCAATGGGTGAGTTGAATTACTTTAGCCAAAGGGATGGCTTGTTTGATATCTTGTAAGATGTTCCATTTTATTAACTTTGTCTTTAAACTTGTGTGTGTACTTACCGGGAGTGTTCTGTATCTTTGAAACAGACGGATCTGGAATACCGGGGGACAAAGAGTTCCCAGAGGGGCGTAGACTTTTTGGTGACTTGACATTGTACTGTTTTTGAGTTAGTGTGTAAGACTGGATTACTTGGTTAATTGATTTATTTTTATTCTTGTTATAAACGCTAATGTTATGATGCAACTCTCTCATTTTCATTACCTGTTAGAATGGAGAGATTCCTTGGAGAGAGAGAGAGAGAGAGAGAGAGAGAGAGAGAGAGATTGTCGGTGCTAGAGAGAGAGAGAGAGAGAGAGAGAAAGGAAATTATAAGTAATGGGATATGTGGGTCTGCCTTCCGTTTCGTGTCCACGCTTACCTTGTGAATAACTGGGGGAAAATCCCCCCATGTTACATATAATATCTATATATATATATATATATATATATATATATATATATATATATTATATTCATATATATATATATATATATATATATATATATATATATATATAAATATAATATTGTTTTTATTGAGTGAGAGTTGCACTGTCACTCAATAAAAACACTTTGGCAGAGCCATCCTGGCCCTGCCTTCTCTCTGTAATAGTCTTCCCTTCTTGGTAACAACACATTTCATTAGGTAGGAGGAAAAGGCGCACACATACGTACGAACCCACACTCAATGTTCAGAATGGTCACACCCCAGGTAACTGCTTGAGACCAGTTTCAAAGTCACCTCTACATCAAGCTCTCATAGCAACAGGACGAGCACTGATTTGCTAAGACAGCACTCTTGATCACACCACCTCAAAAAAAAAATGCCTTAGCATTCCTAAGCTGTCATCGAAAACACTGTCTCCAGGGAAATTAAATTGCTGATCCTCTACATTCTAAGAAACGTCATAGCATATCACATTATATATTATTTAGGCAGATTATAGCAATTCCCCCTCTTTATGTTATATATATCTATTATATATATATATATATATTTATATTTATATATATTCTATATTTATACTATATATACTATCTATCTATCTATCTATCTATCTATATCTATATATATATATATATACATATAAATATAGATATATATATATATATATATATATATATATATATATATATATATATATATATATAGTATATATATATATATATATATATATATATATATATATATATATATATAGTATATATATATATATGTAACATAAAGAAGGGGATTTGCTATGATATGCTTTAGATAATATATATTGTGATATGCTATGACGTTTCTTAGAATGTAGAGAATCAGCAATTTAACTTCCCTGGAGACAGAGTGTTTGAGTGACAACTTAGAAATGCTAACGCATCTTATTTTTGAGGTGGTGTGATCAAGAGTGCTGTCATAACAAATCAGTGGCTCGTCCTGTTGCTATGAGAGCTTGATGTAGAGGTGACTTTGAAACTGGTCTCAAGCAGTTACCTGGGGCGTAACCATTCTGAACATTGAGTGTGGGTTTCGTCGTTATGATAGGTGCACCTTTTCCCCTCCTATAATGAAAATGTGTTGTTACCAAGAAGGGAAAACTATCACAGAGAGAAGGCAAGGCCAGGATGGCTCTGCCAAAGTGTTTTTATTGAGTGACAGTGCAACTGTGCTGAAATGGGTAAGCCTTTTCCTTATTTTGGCCAAAGTGTGGCTGGATTGTATTTGAATATTTATTTCAGAGATATTCTATTTTATGATCTTTTGATTATGCTTTTGTGCTTACCAGTGTTCTCCTGTCTTCTAACAGGCGATTCTGGTAAAGAGGGGAAATGGTTCTGGAGAAGAGTGGGGATTGTTCATTGGAGAAATGGTGTACTGACTTAATTACTATGTTGATTGTGCCTAGTGTTATGGCTAAACTAATGTTGGTGTTAGATTAATTACCAAGGGTTATCTGGGTTATTTGGACTTTGTGTTTAACATTTTATGTAATCATTCTGTTAAGAATGTGAGTTATTCAGTTAATAATTTGCTTTTAAATAAATGCATATTTTTGTAATTCACGACGCTGATTTGATGACCTAGATAATGGAGGGGGGAGGTATGTCGAGAGAGTTATTGGGATCGAGAGAGAGAGAGAGAGAGAGAGAGAGAGAATGTGTTGCCAATTACCAGTTGTCTGCTACTCTTGGTCCATCGCTACCAAAATGATAACGAGATTGACGATCTCGTTATTAGTGGTGGCAAGCGGTGTTTGAACTATATTAAGCCTTTTGTGAGATTAATAGCAGCTATAAGATGCTGTTTTGAGAGAGTCTGGTTGTAGGAATGTGTTAGATTTCAGTTAATGGGTAACGGGGTTAAGAATTGTTCAGCTGTGGATCTGGTACTGAGAAGAAATATTCGACTAGGGTCAGCATATTCATCTGTCGCGAGACATTGCGAGCTGTGTGTCACTCAGTTGGACTTTGTGAGGGCACATTGCCAAGTGTCTCTTTCGCTCGAGTATTGGGTTGTTCTTACGCTCCCGAGTGTGTGTGTCTTCGCATGTTTATACGGAATCGCACTCGGTTTGGCGGTCGGGTATTGTCTCATTTGAGGAAGTGAGTGTTACATTATTTTTTGCCATTGTGTATGAATCATTTTTTGAGTTAGGAATCAGTTCACAGCACCAATTTTTTTCCCAATAGGAGTAGAATGTGATGTGTTTTTTTTCTTGGCACATGTTAAAGGAGATGCATTCGTCTTGGTTTTGACACACATGTATACTTGTGAGGGTTTTTCATACATTCAGTTCAGTTCTTGTGGATGCTTGGATTGCAATTTTTTGGCCCTCAGAGACAGCAGCCGCTCATGTATACATACTCAGCACAATTTTTGCTGAGGGACTGAGGGGTAGTGCCCAAGGTAGGCTAGTGGTGTCTTCCATGGGGTTGTGCCAACGTGAGGGTGAACTTCCTTGTTATTTTTCTTTGTATCGGGGTAATGGGGACGAGTTTGGCCTTCAATAGGAAAGTTCAATGCCATGAAATCAGCTGATAGCCACTGGGAGATGATGTGACATGTCCATAGGGTTTCTTTAGAAAGATTTTTTTTGTTTTTTTCTTCTGAGTATGAGAAAATTAAATGAAATGCATATGAATGTAGTGCAAGTTTTCCTTATGCTTTGGAGAATGCCTTTACTCAATGATAGAGGACATGTTTATAACTGGGGATGCAGAGATTATTTTTGGGGATTTGTTTAGGATATGGAGGCTATTTTAAATTGGTGATGACTGGTAATGTCAAATGGTGGTGCCATTGGTGATGATTGGTGGTATACCTGGTGGTGAGTGGTAATGATATTGGAGTTATGGGGGTATGGCAATGGTGATGAATACTGGGGAATGGCAATATTGATGCCCTTACTGGAGATATTTTATGGAGAATGATTACGGAGAATTATTATGGAGGAATATTATCATGGTGGTAATAATTTTTGGGGAATGTGTCAATGATTTGTGGGTGGTGAATTCTGATGAATTTTGGTGAATGGGCGAGTACTAATATTTGGTGATACGACTGATACTGGGGAATTCTGATATTGGTGTTATTTTTTTTATACTAACATGGGTACTTGTAATGAATATTAAGGGCGGTGATGTTTTTTGGATACGGGAGGTACTAACGACACATTTTTTGTTTTTCTTTTTTCTTATGAGTTCAGCATACAGTTGCTTGAAGTCTACGTGAGTCACAGATGTCACAGGTGTTACAGGAATAGTCAACAGTGCCATTGATTTTTCTTTCCTTTTTTTGGACGTTAGCCATTGCTGACGCAAGTTTTTTTTTAATCATGGGGAGTTTGAATTTATTTTTCTCTCCGGACAGTTTGTGTGGACTTCTAATATCTCAGTTCGTGACTTGGAGTCATTGTTCGGGATGTGTTTATAATTTCAGCTGTTTGATGCTGCAGAGAGATTTAGGGGAGAATTTTTGCATTTTTTGCATGTCTACATGATGGCACTACATCTTTTTTTTCTGGATATTTGTGTTCCGGAAATTGTTGTCCTCTTGCACAATTGTGTTTGTTGCAACTTTGCCAGAGATAGGAAACTTGGTTAAGTTTCTAGTGGCCTGTGCCGTAGTACATAGCCTATGGGGAGGTTTGGTGATTTTTTCTAGAATTTCTTGGGCAATTTTTTTTTATTTGCCGAGTTTTTGCCTTTCTCAGCAGTTATGCTAAACAGAGAATTTATAGTTTTTGACTATTACATTAAGTTATTTTACTGGAGAATTGGAGATATAATATTTTGGCCATTTGATATTTTTTATTATTTTTTTTGAAATAGTCCACAACTTAGGCCTATCGTGATGAGAGCTATGTTTAGTTCAATTATTTTTGCAGCCATTTTGTTGCAAATAGAAACCCTTGTGAGAGGAGATATGGGGCAATATTTTTGAGTGTATCAGCTAGATGCTTTGAGTGCATTTTTTGGAGATGGAGTTTCATTTTAGATTATCCTGCTTGGAGTGTAATAATCTTTTATGGAGACTTGTTTTATTCCACATGTGATTATTGGTGAGATAGAGGGAATATGGTGTTATGGGGTTATTAGTTAAATGGAGGGAATTATTTATATTGCCTAGGTGGCATTATTATTAATATGGTGAAATACTTGGGTGGCATTACTGTGTTGAAGTTTTACGAGTCCTTATGGAGATGTCGCATTTTTTATGTTCATCAGTGGGTTATTTTTGGTGGCATATAATTGTGGAATTACGTGTTTACCGTAGTTTATATCCCCAATAGGTGATAATTTGTTTTAATTAATTTTATATTTAAGTAATTACATGTAGAGAGTTATGTCTTTGAAGGACAATTTTTGGGCAACATTGGAGATAGCTTTGTGAAATGTGCTTATGTGGTGTCAGTGTAGAATTTTTTTGGAGAATCGGGTTTCCGAAGTTGCAAGTCTGACTAGACATTTCTATACTGCAGTTCGCGCACCTGACGTGTTCACAGGTGGTTTTTTGCTGATAATGCCGTGATGAGTCCGGTTGCTGACTCTTTTCCTCTAATGTTGTTTATTCAGAGTTTTGCACTATTTGGAGAGATGCTGATTTTGGCATTTCCGATCGATGAAATTGTTGCGATGGCAAATTCCGTAACGATACATGCTGCATTCATGAGGGAGACGCTGGGTTATGTATATTATATAGATTGTGTGATGGGGAAAGTTCATGTATTATTATTGTTGTTATTGTTTTTTTACTTTATTTTCTTTTCCTACGAGAGATGTTATTGGGGTTGAACTTACATAGCATTTCCATCTTGGACGGGAGATATGATTTATCGGGGTATGTGAGTTGGATAAAAGGGGTGTTTAGCATTGTATTCCATGGAGATTAGCTATATGAGCAGTAAAAGGGGTTTTGCTGTGAGACACTAAGGAGTTCTTGCTGATTTTGTGGGTTACTGAAATATCAGAGCGTGAGAGAACATTTTCAGTGATAACTTGAGGCTGGGTTCGTTAAGTTTTTTTTTCTTGTGAGAATTCGTGAGTTTGAAATGTGATGACAGAAGTCCTTAGAGTCTCAGTGAGTTCTGGAGTGTGTGTGCTGATGTGTGAACTTGGCGAAGCTTTTTTTTTATGTTATTGGAGAATTTAATATTTTCTTTACAGGGTTATGATAATGACTTATGATTTAGCGATCTTATGGAGTTCCTTCGCGAGTTGTACATAGAAATTAGTTCAGTGGTCATATTAATGGGGTTAATGGGAAGACGTTCAGTTAGTATTTTGGGGAATTTTTGAGGTCATTATTTGACAGAAGTATGTCTTGGGTTAATTTTTCTTTGATTGACCGATGACATGACTGACATACTGAAACACCATAAACATCATTCCCCAACGCTAGCAAGACGCCCTTCAGCGGTTGCAGAGATGTTGCTGATGTTTGCCCACATACGAGAATTTCTATGAGTTTACTGGGTTTTACAGCACTTTTGGACTACGGGAGTCATCAGTTGTCTTCCACAGGGAGGCGTTTCGCCTTTCTACAGCGTGTTTCATGTGTCTGTACAGCAGCAGATTAATCACATTCGTGGGAGTGTGAGAAAGTTCAAGATGAGGAGATATTTTCAA
>NC_061108.1:30995237-31005466 GCF_015104395.2 Macrobrachium nipponense
ATTTTTGAATATGTTCTCACGGTGGACTAACAGTTGGGTTTGTGTACTTTTTCCGGGTACGAAACCATGTTGTCCTTTATTAAAACAAATTATTTTTTATTAAATGTTTCATAATATTTTTCTTCATTACCCTTTTCATACACTTTCATAATATTGTGATGTTAGACTCACAGGCCTATAATTACTTGCTTCTAGTCTTGATCCACTTTTGAAAGTAGGGGTAATATATGCTAATTTTGTGCTCATCATAAATCTTGCCTGTATCTATACTTTTGTCTTAATAATATTGCAAAGTGGCTTTGCGATAGAATGAACTACTTTCTTTAACAAAATAGCAGGAATCCATCAGGCCCTGCAGCAGCTCCATTTTTAATTTCATTAATAGCCTGCACCAATAATCAGCTTCATTAATATCTATGTCAGCTAAATATTCACTATTTTCATCCCTTACTTCTATATCATTATCTTCATTATCTATTCTAGGGGTGAATTCTCTCTTATATCGTTCTGCCAGTATGTTGCAAATTTCCTTTTTTCATTCGTTAATTCTCCCTTCAATTCTCAGAGGGCCTATTTCTATTCTTCTTTTATTCATCTTCTTCGCATATGAGTATAATAGCTTGGGGTTTTGCTTGATATTTAATAGGGTTTTTTCTTCCAAGTCCCGTTTTTTCATTTTCTTTTGATTGTATAATCTTTTGTTCTGCATTTTCTATCTTACTTTTTAGTTCTATGACTTTCCATGCATTTTTTTCTTTTGCAAGACCTTTTTTCCACTTTCTGATTTTCTGGAACAAGATCCTTCTGTCTCTTGGTATGCATGAATGATGTTTACTTTTCTTCTTCGGTATATATTTTTCCCACTATTTTCTCCAATATTTTATATAATATCTCCGTATTTACCCTTATGTCATCACTTACGAAAATGTTATCCCAATCTTTGTTTAATTCTTCATTAATTTCTGACCATTTTATATTTTTACTGTAGAAGTTGTTATTTTCCTATATCCTTCCCACTTTTTCATTTCTTGCTTATCTCTATTTTCATTGCTTTGGCTTTGGAATGAACTGTTAATTCTATGACATTATGGTCTGAATATTCGCATTATAAACTATTATTTCTTTAACATAATTCATCTCGTTCACAAATACTAGGTCTAAAGTATTTTCCTTTCTTGTTGGCAGGTGATTTATTTGTTGAATGTGTATTCTAGTAGCATATCTAATAGCTTTTCAAATTGCCTCTTATCTTCTGCACTACTATTACTCTCTTTTTTATATGTATAAGTACAACCACAATCTCCTATTCGTTTCTTTCCATTCTACGAAAGGAAAGTTGAAGTCACCAGATGGGAGAATAGTCCAGTCCTTGTGATTTCTACATATATCATCCAATTTTTCAATTATTAAGTCAAACTCTTTAGTATTAGGAGGTCTATATATTACTATGTTCATCAATTTTTCAAGATTCAAATTCTACCGCTATTAGTTCACATTCTGAGTTACTATATTTCTCATATATTTTTCCTTGTTTTTTTGTCTTTCCCATATATTGCGGTTCCCCCTTGATTCCTATTTTTTCTATCTGATCTATAAGTTTGGAACCCTTTTATTTGATCATCATTCCCAGTCTCTTGGGAATACCAGGTTTCACTTATATCATTATATCTATTTTCTTTTCATTTTGGGTTAGTTCTTTCTAAGTACTCTATTTTTCTTTTTGAGTTACTCGTAACTAAACCCTGCGCATTCATCACTATGATGGTTTGCGTGTTTTCTCCTTTTCATTTAATACTGGTAGTAATAAGGATTTTCCCATGTCTCTTTCCTGTTCTGGTATGTTGTTCTTTTTTTCATTTCCAGAAATTCTGACATTAAAAAATCCAACTTTTCCATAATATTTGATCTTCCTTTCATCATAATTATTCATTTTGTGTCTGAATTTGCAATTTCTCCTCCGTTTCTGCAATATCCTCTTGCATAATAAATACAGTTATTATCTCTTGAGTAGAATTTCGGAGCTTGATGCTTTGAAATTTTTTTGCTGACACCTCTGCATATCTCATTGGTGGTTTGCTTTTCTTGATTTCTCTCTTTATTTGTTTCTTTCTATTTTGGATTTTATTACTTGGTTGGTTATTTATTTGATTATGATTCATGGCTTACAGGGTGCATATATTTGCATTTTTTGTCGAACTTACATCCTTTTCCCTTCTTTTAGGTTTTTACATATTTTTGGATGCAGATCTCTGCAATCATCCCCATATCCATCTAAGTATGCACATTTACCATATATTTCATAGTTTTGACATATCTTAGGATGTTTTGTAGTAACATCTTTCTCCAAATCTGCAATTCCCTCTTTTCAAAGGTTGCAGATTTTGTCTTTCTTGTCTATTTTTTCCTCTTTCCCGTCATTGTATAGATCTGGGTAGAGCCTCTTCGGGATTGCTTTTCTGTTGTCATATCGTAATTTATTTCTTCGTAGGTATGCTGCTTTATTGCCTCATATTGTAGTATCAATGAGTATCTCTGCATCCATACTTTTATCTTGTTCTTTGTTTTCCTTATTTTTTTGCTGTCATTTCATTTTTGTTTACTTCTTCTTCCGTTTTCTTCTTCTTTTTCTTCTTCTTCTTCCTCTTCTCTTCTTCTTCAACCTCAACTATTTGTACATTCAATCTTGATTTAATAACAAAATTGTCTATCCATGATAGACATGTTGAACAAAAAATTCTTGATCTTTTCTCAAATCTTGTATTACCTCAGCACACTGTGGATGGGTGCGGAATGTTGCATGCAGCACATTTTCTGATTAGGTTTTGTGGATTGACTATGCTATACCAAACCTTACACAGTTTGCATGCTTTTGGCATTCTTTTTCCTAATGCATCAATTAGGATATTCACAAGATTCACCTTATTCATTTTCTTTGTCGGAATATGTTGGTTTATGTATATTTTCTTTATGAGTCTCTTGACCACTTGGATTTTATTTGGAACTTCTTCAATTATTTTCAAGATGTTTTCATTAGATTTGTTCCAGTTTGAAGGATTATATCCTTCTAATATATCTATGAATGCTTTTGTATCTTTTTGGTTAGGACTGTTGCTGATTTCATAGATGAGAAATGCCAGTTCCCTTCCTGCTACCTCATCGTATTGCGAATCTGCTAGACACGCCAAATTACGCCACCTCTTTCCCGCAGTTGGAACTTACTGCCATCTTGTTCTGATTTATAGTATTACACTTGATAAACTACTTAACTTAGAAGACGCTTTATCCTACTATTTTCACACTAATCTTATCACCGATAGTTCACGAACACTTCTAGTATTTCTCAAATTCTAGTCGTATGTTAAACTTGTGATATCTGTTGATTAATCTGACTTCACGCGGGTACGACTCACCAAAAAGAAGGCAAGATGGTCTTACTTAGAGAGAAACGAGAGAGAGAGAGAGAGAGAGAGAGAGAGAGAGAGAGAGAGAGAGGAGAGAGAGAATCTTATGTAAGAACATTCATCCTACTCTTGCTTGTTATCGATGAGAGAGAGAGAGAAATTTTATACGACAGAGAAACTATCTTACCCTTGGAACTTGGAGAGAGAGAGAGAGAGAGAGAGAGAGAGAGAGAGAGAGAGAGAGAGAGAGAGAGAGAGAGAGAGAGAGAGAGAGAGAGAGAGAGAGAACCTTTGAGGATCTAAATTCCAAAAGAAAACAACAGCAGTTCTGTTTAGGACACCTTTGACTGTCTTCACCACCAAACGACCTATTTATTCCAAAATCAATAAACATGGATAGACCTCTGTCTAACTAGCCTCTTTAGCACCCAGTCACCATTATCCTTAAAAATCGTCACCAACTTCATAAATCACAATTAACTCTTAAAAATAAATCCTCACTAATCCCGAAAATAAGCACTAGTTAAAAGAAAATCCACTCCCATTACATAACCAACAAAACAAAGACATCAAGCCCATCAAAATATTTCTGGTGATAGAAGTTCACTCTCGACATGGTTCGGAAGTCACGTAAGCCGTTGGTCCCGTTGCTGAATAACCACTGGTTCCATGCAACGTAAAAGCACCATACAAACAAACAAAACCAAAGTATATGAAATGAATAATTATATAAATAAAACATGAAAATAAAGAACTAATTTAAAACGTGCAGAAGTGTACCTTCAGGCAAAGGGAGTTATACCAATGACTGCTGAAGGCCATGGTACAAAGACTACTCACCGTTCACCATGAGAGAACTATAATTTTCGGTTCCGTAGTGGGGGTTGGTGGTGCCGTCAATGCACCTCATGTGGTGCACTGTAGGCATCATCTTCGCAGCGTCCCCTCGGCTCCTAGCTGCAACTCCTTTGATTCCATTTATATTCTCTGTGTCGCGTGAATTTTATAGTTCAAGCTTGTTATGGCTTAATTCACTAGGGTAAAGGAGACCGTTCCCTTCATAAAAGGTTCATACACAAGACATTGGTAAATATTGCAGAAAGGAAACTATTTTCTTTAAAAAATATATTTATTTCAAAAAACAGACTGAACATAAACCAAAATAATAGCTAACAAACAATTAAATGCAAACTAATAAACAATCGTAACTAATACATTAACACACAGCATCGTATAAAGCAACTAAATAGACCAGGACAAAATAGTCGGTACGTGACTTGCGGTCAACACCTCAAAGAAAACCCATGGAGAGATAAAGCACACGTAACAAAAGGTGATCACTACCCAAGACGTATTACGGTATATGCTGTCCACTCCTTGGGGATTCTTCCAGTTCACGCAAGGGCTACCGGACCACGTCCTTTCACTGCCCCACTACTCCTCAAGGCAGACCACCTCTTTGCTTGCTGACGAGCTTCTTACTGCCGTAGTCAAAATTCCGGCTACGTTGTCGCTTCGTTAACAAATGCAGCGAGAGTCAAATTGGTAAACTGCACTTGGCGGACCCAACAGGCAAACTTCCCTGTACATGTCATCATAATGCATGGCACTCTGTCTTCCTCCGTGTTATCCATACTCCCCTGACAATTGTTTCATTATGCCACTGCGAGGTTTTCCTCTTGTTGCACCTTTAAAAATCCTTATACTCCCAATTTCCTTCTCAGCGCTGAATGACCTCATAGGTCCTGGTGCTTGGCCTTAGTCCAAAATTCCATATTCCATTTCATTCCTATAGGTTTCGGGTCTCGACTGTGAAATCCAAATACAAATAACCCAGCAACTGCAGCAGTGGCACAAATACTCCTGTCAGTTAAAGGTAACATGACTGAAGGGATGCGATGTTTAAATTCCGCAGCGAGTCTGATTCACGAAACAGAAACGAGAGAGTAAAGTACAAAGTAGTAGAAAGAATGAAGCGGATCTACTTGATGTATTTATGTTCGTATTAAAACTGGTTAGATATACATACAATCTTAATTTAACTGAAATTTTTTAGGTTGGTGAAATCGTGTTTATTTCGGGATTATGAAACTTGATAACGTACTATTGGAAACATTTGGTATCTTGTTTCCAATGAATAGTGGTGAAGAAGTTATCATATAATGATTTTGCCGCTCCACGTCGACATGGATTTTATTTTATAGGTTTTTCATTCTTTACTTTTCTAAGCTTCTTTTCCTTGAGGTCTTTGTTGATTTAGTGGGATTAAGTTTGTTTCGCGTCTCGGAGAAGACCACTGTGAAACGGTGGTTTGGATTGCTCTCTCTCTCTCTCTCTCTTCTCTCTCTCTCTTCTCTCTCTCTCTCTCTCTCTCTCTCTCTCTCTCTCTCTCTCTCTCTCTCTCTGTGGTGTTAGAATTATGTTGATTATTTCAAACTAAGTTATTTACAATAGTGCATAAATGTCAGCTGTTCGTGAATGCAGATTTGCTGTACTTACTGGTCCTGTATTCTCCGTCCCATATGTGTTCTTGTCAATTTTCATTCAAGCCCTTGACTAGAGGATTGTGATACTCCACAAATAGTAGTAAAATTCCGTTGCCCTTCAAGTCTTAACGAATTAAAAAAAATGTAAAGATTTGTCTTCAATATCTGACACAAGAAACATTTCAAAAGAGAGACGATGCTCCTTCATTATACGCGAAGGATCTTCGCATCTCTCGTACCGACTTGCATGTTCTTTTGAGCCTTTTCTTTCCTGTCATGGAGATTTGCGTATTTCATCTCTTTGGAACTTTCAAGGCTCCTCTTACTTTAAGCCGTGCAGATAGAAGTCCTTTATACTCAATTTTTTCTTCTTTGTGGCGATTATTCTGCAATCCTCCCATCTTCCCTATCTTAATCAGGTTCATTATTCGAGTAGCGGTGAAGGTAGCTTTTCGTAAACTTTTATATATATATATATGTGTGTGTGTGTGTGTGTACATATGTATTTGAAGTTGTTTCATCATGTTATTTGGAAAATATGAATCGCTCCATTTAGTATACATTTTCGTAAATATTATATCTTCTCTTATTTGTGTGATGCTGTAACTTCACCAAGATACACTTTGAAGTTTGTGTATCCTTTAAACAACGATAAACATGAAACAAAACGATGACGATTTTTATGTCTGACGTCATTAAAACATGTTTCAGTATACGCCCGAATAAGGAAAGCAAGGACAACAGTTCCTCATTTATATCTGAAGAGAGAACATGGCACTGGGCACCGATGCTTAGTCACTATTCGTGAAATGACATTGTGCGATTAGTTAGTGTTAATCAGAAATGCAAGTAGCTCCAGAGCGCAATACATAATCCTTTTAGCATATTGTTAATGTATGGTGATTGAATGGAGAGAGAGAGAGAGAGAGAGAGAGAGAGAGAGAGAGAGAGAGGAGGGGGGGGGCGTCATGAAGACTGTGTTTTTGTGATCAAAAGAATTGTAAGAGTTAATGCTTGTGTGTGTGTTGGTGTGTGTGTGTGTGTATATATATATATATATTATATATATATATATATATATATATATATATATATATATATATATATATATATATATATATATATATATATCACGTTGGTGTATAGCCACTACCTAAGTGAAACATCTTTGTTAAGAGCTTCTGTCTCTATTTAAAACATTCGCAAGCAAGCTACACACAACCGAAAATGATTACAAGGAAAGATAAAACGTCATATTTACTAAAATAGTGAAACAATATTTTATGCGCGTAAAGGTAATTTTTCTGATGTTGGTCTGCAGATGAGAAACAACTTTCCTAAATTAGTTATTGGGTTAATCAAGGACATCCACAGGAATCACGGGTAATTTTAAGATTAGTAGTCAGTCTTGGGGCTGTTCTTATTAATAATAATAAACCTTAACTTACTATTATTTCCATTTGTTACCTGCATTTTTTCCGATTTAAAGGGATTTCTGCTGACAGTATTACTGCTTCAAATTGTTATACAATAATGGGACCAATTAGTTTTAAGTGATTTTTCACCAAGTGTACGAAATGAGCATGGTTCTTTTGGGGTATGTGATTATCTGTGTTGATTTATTCTGACAATTAATTTCTTGCTTGTCTGGCACAAATAAAGTGGATCACAGTCAGCACATGGGATTTATAAATTATGTTCCTACTCGGATGCAGACAGTTTCATATAAGCGTTTGCCTTATAATTTTGTTGTATGAAAAGGTCACATTTACATTTAATATTTTGAACACCGGATTCAGTGGACTCAAACCATATGAAATTCGGCACCCGGGTTTTTATTTTCCCCTTGGCCTTATACTCTGTGTATTTTTATTGTACGTTGTAATTTATTTAGAGAATTATATATATATATGTATATATACACATATTTTTATTATATGCATACACATTTACAGACATATGTATATGTATATATATACACATTTATATATAGATGTATGTATATATATGGGATATATATAGTGTATGTAAATGTATTTATAAATAAATATATATATATGTATATATATATATGTATGTATGTATATATATTATATATATATATATATATATTTATCATATATATATATATATATATATATATATATATCTATATATATATATATATAAATTTATGTCAGGATAAGGTTGCTAGCCTCTTCCCATGATTGCGACCACAGCAGTCACCTATATGCTAGTTACTCTTAAATCAACATAGGCGCTAGGGATTTTATTTGAAGTAAGATTATTAGGCCTCTTTAAATTTGTATGCATGATAATTTGTATGATATGGTAACTGTTCATCTGTTGGTCTGTACTTGTCTGAATTCGCACTTGGTACTTCTCGCTTGGTAGACAAGATATGTTACCGTTTTGAACTTCAATTAATGAATCTATAGGTATAGGAAGTGTTTCCTTATTGCTTCCAGACTGGTGTAATTTTAAAAACAGAATTCCGACCTGTGCAATATGGTACAAAGCAATAAAAACAAACGACAAATTTGCTGTATTTCTTTTAGGATTTTGTTTTTAGGAATCGCATTGGATGTTGATCAATCCTCTAGCGAATTCATTCTCCCATACGTAAACCCTCTATGTTTGTTCTCGTAGATGTGTTTGGATAAGAGGATTATATCAGAAAGGTTTGTTTGTTTCTGTTCGTGATTTTTTTTTTCGTTCAAAGGAATATTTTCATAATAGCAGCTTTTTGCTTAATTTCGTCAGTAGTTGTTTGTTTATTAGTTAGAATCTTATTGATTTTGTAATTTATTCGAGAGGGAATTTTGAAGTCTGTTTGATATTTTTTAAGATTTTGCTTGATGGTTCACCAAGTTGAGATTTGCTTTTTATTTTATTTTTCTTTATTTCATGTCCACGACTGTTTAGGACTGTTATCGTGGAATTTCAGAATTTCGTGGTTAATATTCTGTTCCTATAAATAAGTGTTTTATTTCTGTCGTTATATTTCCATTAACTCTGGCTTTTATTTCTTAAACATATTCACGCTTTTCATGGCCAGGTGAGTATGTACAGGTCTCAATGGTTCTATAGGCTATTCAAATAGGCTTAGAAATTTATTAGAATATCACGGGAAGATCACATTATGAACCTGGCGAGGTATGCTTCTAAGAAGTTGGCTGTACTCATTAGTGGATGTATTTGCTTCTCCTCTCAGCAGCTTTCCAGATTTTTGGTGATTTATGTCTGTGCATGGAGTATTGTTCTCTTTTCGGGATCATTCCAACCCGTATTGGCTTCCTTAGTAGTAAGGTAGCTGCCCTATGTTCATGTTATAGGAACCGCACTTAGGTTTTTGCTTCCAGGAATTTCTTCATT
This sequence comes from Macrobrachium nipponense, assembly GCF_015104395.2. NCBI lineage: Eukaryota > Metazoa > Arthropoda > Malacostraca > Decapoda > Palaemonidae > Macrobrachium > Macrobrachium nipponense. The sequence goes on from NC_061108.1 coordinate 31,004,500, forward strand.
GTATGTCGTCCCCACTTTGCGGTGCTTCTTGGAAACATCAAGATTCACGCTTCCACTGTTAATAAAATGGAAGTTACAACATGTTTGTTCAATCTTTCATGACATTCCCTTCAAGAACGTGAACTACTCTGCATCGGGCAGTATCTACAGTCACACTCGATTATACTATGATATACACACACACACACACACCACACACACACACACACAACACACACACACACATATATATATATATATATATATATATATATATATATATATATAATATATATATATCACATCACCGTGATTCATATAGATCATTCGAGCTACAAATGTCCTTTAATATCTAATTTGCTCTACCTCGGAATTGATATATTTCCATATATGTACCGAAGGGGAATTTTTAGTTGATAATATCAACTAAAAATTCCCCTTCGGTACATATATGAAAATATATCAATTCCGAGGTAGAGCGAATTAGATATTAAAGGACATTTGTAGCTCGAATGATCTATTATGAATCACGGTGATGTATAATTATTCATTACAAGGCTACGTGGTCAAAACGTTCTAATTGGCTAACATGGTTAGAGGGGGTTTCATATCGATGCTAATTACGAAAACACCTAGGTCGACGGTGAATTTGTAAGGTCAGAATCGATATGAAACTTATAGCCTCCCTGTTGGCCGACTGGATAACGTCACTGGCCGTTCCTGATTTCATTCCCGTCCACTGGAATGTGGTTCGATCCTATGAGGGGACGAAATTATTATCAACTAAAAATTCCCCTTCGGTACATATATGAAAATATATCAATTCCGAGGTAGAGCGAATTAGATATTAAAGGACATTTGTAGCTCGAATGATATATATATATATATATATATATATATATATATATATATATATATATATATATAAATTCACGGTAATGGACAAAGAAATTATATTTGGTTAATTCCGATGTATACTGACATAGAG